>NC_142012.1:145123778-145253778 GCF_049901735.1 Notechis scutatus | reverse complement strand
GGCGGACAGCTAACGGACGGGAAGGCCTGGTCTCAGCCTCACCGAAGTCCCGGCCGTTCCACTTTTCCAACGGGAGAACGGAGGGTTTAGTAAAGTCGGGAGGTTCGCGGGCGTTAGAAAGGCCCCGCTGTGGCGGAGACGAAGGAGAAGGAAAAAAGGGGGGGGGGAGGAAACGGGCGCTTGACGCAAAATGGCGGCGGCTTCGCGACCTCGGCCTGCTTGACAGGCCCAGCTCTGTCGCCGCTTCCGGGAAGAAGGAAGGGGGGGAGTTTAAGCGCAGCCGCTCCTGCGCATGCGCCTTTCTCCGGGCGACTGAGATGGCTGATCTTTCTCTCCTCCCCGTCTGGGGATTGTCTTCGCAGGTGGCGATGGCGACCGGGCAGGTGCTGTTCCATCGTTTCTTCTACTCCAAGTCCTTCGTCAAGCACAGTTTCGAGGTGAGTTCTAGGGGCGTGAGGGAAAGGTAAAGCTGGATGGATTTGGTGGGAAGGGGGAGATGTTTTGGAATGATTTTGTGCTTTGCAGTAATATATATATATATATATATATATATATATATATATATATATTATATATATATATATATATATATATATATATATATATATATATATATATATATATATATATATATATATATATATAGAGAGTCAGGTTCAAGGGCCGTTTTCACAGAAAAATGGGCTTTTTTTTTTCCAGATTGTGGCTATGGCCTGCATTAATCTTGCTTCCAAAATTGAAGAAGCTCCCCGTCGGATAAGAGATGTGATCAATGTTTTCCATCACTTACGCCAACTAAGAATAAAAAGGTAAGGCCAGCTCCACTTTTTATTACCTGAAACATACCTGTGTATTTTGTTTACTTGTACTCTCTCACACAGTGTAGTCTCAAACTTGTGGAGGTTTCAGTTACACAGGGTTACTTTAGTAGGTTGAGGGATCTTTGAATTGTTAATGTACGGTTTTTTAAAATGGTGTGGAGATTATAGTTTATTTAGCTGGTTTACTCCTTTGTAAGTAAGGTTAGAGGTCTAACGTGTTTAATAACTAATTGAGAAATTGGAAATCTTAAGGCATTAAGTTGGTACTTGTTTTGTTGTTTATTTTATGTTGCATCAGACTTTGTTATGGTGACTTACTAAATCTGAATTCCAGTTAAAGTATTGATAGAGTCATTGGTAGAAGCTAATATATTTTATCTAAAATAGTACTTTGGAATATCTACATTTAATTGTTTTCAAATTGACATTAGTATTATTGGTTTCGACAGTTGACAGAAGTTTGATGTAGAGCAGATACCTGTTTTAATAGTATCATAGGCAAATGAAGCCTGAAAGCCATCTGGACTTAGGAACATGAACCACACCTGTTGCTCATCATGCTTTTGCATGCTTTAGTGATTGATTTAGAACTGTTTTGTTGTGGAACTGCTCAGTTTTTAATACAAAATAAGCTTTGAACTAGGGAGCTTTTAAAAAATAAAAGCTTAGGAAATCTTTAAAGAAATACTTTATAGTTTCTAGATTGTTTCCTTGTTTTAATCCATAAATTTTGTCTGAGTGAATTTAGTAAGTGATAAAGATGATTTCAGTGATTTCTTGAAATTTAGTGAAGTTCCCAAGAAGTATGTTATAGGATAATGGGCCATTCTAACATAAATGTTTGTGATATATTTAGGTATTTATGCTGAATAAAAAATATTCATTGCCTATATTGGCAAAATACATTGGCTTAATCTTGCTTATTTACTTTCCAAGTGTTTTCTTAAAATAAACAATGAAAATTTCATTTTGAGTGCAAATGCAGAAAGGGCACTTTGAGCTATCTTTTGATTTCAAGTGAAGCAAATATATCATAGCCAGTGAGTCGAGTATTTATTTTATCTAGGTTCTGATTTAACAATTTGTATATATTTTAATTATTTTTTAAAGCTTATAAACTAACATTCCAGACATTGGCATACTGCTTTAGGTGTCAGTGTTGTATCGGGAAACTATACTTCATTTACATTTCTAATTAATTAATCTAATTTAAATATTCTTTGAAAATTCTGCAACAAATCTGGTTATGGAAACTTAAAATTTGGCATGCAGGTTCATTTTTTTTTTAACAGGATGTAAGTATATTTCTGTGCGTGTTACAATTTTACAAACAAATCAGTTGTACACGTTATTAACTTTAGCTCTTTTTTCCCTTGCAACCGACTATACAGCGACCAGCTACATTTACCAAAGCCTGGGTGATGTGGAGTGGTTCATAGAGATGAAGCTGTCGTCATGGCAACAGTGAGTGACGTATGGAAAATCCCCAAGGAGAAGCCAGTGCTCTCAGAATAGGTCACTGGAACCGGGGACTGACAGGTTGGCCATTGGTGAACAATTTGGAAGAACTCCTGTATCTTGGGTTAAGCTTTTATCTTTGCTGTCCAGGTTTTTGGAAACTAGTAAAGTGTGTGTGTATGTGTGAATTTTAACTACAAATCTTATCTGTTGTGCTGAATAACTTTATTTCATAATAATTTATTCTGCTGAATTTGAGGATCCTAGGTGAATTTTTCACCTTTACAACAGTGTTTCTATGTGCAATGGACTACTCTCCGTGTGTAGCTTTTTATTGAATGATATTTTTCTACAGATTATTTTGAAATGCAAGTATTTTCCTTTATGAAACAAATCAATTGAATGTGGAAGTTAATCTTTAAGAATATAATTAGCATAAGTTTTCAGTGATACTGCGAAATGTGTACTTTCTTTGTTTCATTTGGAATAAGATTCTTTTTGATTTTGGAAGAATAAAAGGTGCATTTGTAAAGTAAAAGTAAATATGCATGCTTAGCAAATGAAAAAATACATGTTTTGCATATGAAAATCCAGTCACATCACTTACGTGGTATTAAAATATTGCATGAGCACCTTGGAAGGTGCTGTTATAATAGATATGAATGGTTTAGTTTACAGAATAAAATATGGGTATGTTGCATAATTTCAATATTTGCATTTATTCTAACAAATTAAATGCAAAAAATGTATTGAGAGTTCCACGTTTTTTAATCAAACCAGAACTATTCCAAAAAAGACATCTCTGATTTAAGAATGTGACTTTCCTGAAATTTATAGCATATGGATTCTACTTTCTTTTCTGTGCTTTATCAACAATACATAAAATGGGACATAAAGAAGGCTAAGATGTGAGAAGCCAAATTCCTTGAAATGCTAAATCTGTATACATGTATATAGGTGATATTTAGCAGGAAGAAATATAAAACAGATATTTAGACATATCAAGAATGGGAGACTTGCTAACATACAAATAGACAAAAAAGCTAAGTATCTGTCTTTATATAATTTGGTCCTAAATGCCCCTCATTGACCTTAGGGTTTATTTCTGTAAATCTATAAACATAAACAAAATCCTGGTGGTGTAGTGATTAAAGTGCAATTTTGCAGGTAAACTGCCAACAGCCTGGAGATCAATCCTGACAGGGCTCACGGTTGATTCCTTCCGAGGTCGGTTAAAATGAGGACCGTATTGTTGGGGCAATATACAAATAATGCTTTTAGATTGTAAACTGCCCAGAAAGTTATGTAAAGCACTATGGGGCAGTATTTTAAGCCTAAATTTTATTGCTACATATCCTGCTTGTAATTGTAAGCAGTCACACAGTTCTCATCAGAGCAAGCACTAAGTTAAAATTGTAGCACAGTCTCTTTATGGTGGGGAGGGAGGGTATAAAAATTTGATTAAAGTGTGTGTGTGTTTTTCTTAAGGCTCAGTTACACAACAAATGCAAGCAAGCGAAAAGGTATTCCTTTGGGCATGTACCTGTCTCTGTGTGTATACACACAGACATACAAATTTAAAATTAAGTATGGCACATAATTTTAGATTGAGAAAGAGATATTGAGTTAATAATTGGATCCCTAGTTGTATGTTCAGGACAATATTTCAAATTGTAAATAATTCTTTAGAGTTTTACACAGATAATTAGATACTTAACAGACTTGCAGGCTGTCCTTTGTATTTACTTTCAAGATAATCCAGTTTTGCAGTTTGCTTCCAGTGAAATGCATTTAATTTATCTTCTGAATTGGTTAAATGTATTACAGTTGGGTACATCATTTGTATTCCAATGCCAGAATAATATTGGAAGCAGTTGAGCAATTGTTTCATTTCATATATTCCTCTAAAATGAGTGCTTTAACTGTTCTCATTATTCAATTAACATATTTCTCAGATATAAATATGTAAAAATTATCTTGCCTTTTATAATCTGATGAATTAATCTATTTAGAGAAAGGAAATATAAAAAGTATTTCTATTAAAATTTCTAGGTAGTAATTATTTAATTAAAGTAATCAAAAATTAATTAATTAAATTAAATATTAAATTATTGTGTCTTTTAATCTTGAAATACATTCCACATCCTAGTAGTACCTTATGATGTACAAATTTATCTTAAAACCCTCTAGGATATTCTATTTCCCTCCATGCCATGCTAGAGGTATTATTTTGCCATGTTTCAAAGGATGAGTGGAATATTCTGGATTTGTTCAATTGCACACTAGTTTTGTGCTCCTTATCAGAACTTTCTCATAACAATAATTACAAACTTCTTATTTTATAAGTGAAATTCACTAATGGGTTTTGCTTAAGGAATATGGTCAATTTCCAAGTGCTACCCAAATAGGGATTTTAAATCTTATTACAGATAAGGTTCTTGATATTTCTATAATTTTTGGAAAGCTTTATTGTTTACCTTAAAAACAGACTACATAATTTTAGGTCAAAATACAGTTTGAAATTTAATTGAGGTTATAAAAATGCATGTTTATGTAAGAAGCAGCTCAATAAAATTGGGAAAATACATGCATTTTTAGGAGTTAAATAGTTTAAGTATAAAATTGAATACCTCAAAAAATAATACAAATTTGGAGAAAGATTTTGCTAAAAAAATGTCCTAGGACAAATAGCTGCAGGCACCATAATAACATTTACCTGTTTAAGTTGCACATCAACAAGTTAATTGAAACATAGACATGTATACTTCTCCATATTTTTTATTTTTCAGATGTCCTGTATCTTTAAACTACCTTGAATGGGATTTGAATCAAACAGTATTTATAGGAATTTAATCTGATATATATGATGTCAATTGGCTCTGCATAACTAATTAAAGTAGGAGTACTATTTGCTTTTCTCTCTGTCCAGTTAAAAATGGGTAACGTTCAGAATATTATGCTATTAGCAGGTAACAAAGGTAAGAGGTTGACACACTTTCTGAGCCAATGGTGCGTATTTTTTTATAGTTCAGTGGAGAAAATATATTTTCCTCAAGCTTTTTGTGAAATATGAAATGTTCTATAATTAAAGTAAAGCAGAATGCCTAACGTTCTAAGATGTGAAAGTATATTTCTCTGACCATCTAAATGTCAAATAGAGAAACAGTAAGAAAAATTGTAGTGATATGCAAAGTTGCATAATAAGCTAAACGTTTTGTTTTGTACATTATATACAATATATACTTCAATGCTATGGACAATGTTTAAATATTTCTTTTCTCATTTTTTTAGCTTGTTAAAAAGTGAGAATAAACCAAAATCATAGACTGTCCTCAAAATGTAGAAATATAGAAATTAATATTATTTCTTATTTGTCATTGCTTTTTAAACTTTTTCTTGTGCCATATCCATCATCGGATGTTGGCAATCATGTTGGTGATCCTATTTTTATCAACAGCCGCATGAAAAAGTGCTGTTGAGTTTTGTCCAAACCAGTCCCTTAGATTTTGAAACCATGATGTTCTTCTGCCTGGACCTCATTTGCCTTCAATCTTTCCTTGGAGAGGATTAAGTGAAGTACAGTATGCCATATTTTTTGGGGTGTCGCATCATGTCCAAAATATTCTAACATTCACTTTTTTTTTGATGATTTTATAATGGAAGAAATTGTGTGCATGTCTCTGTGTCTTTGTATACATACATACATACAGAAACATACACATATTTCTTCACTATGAACAGCAGGGGAAAAATATTAAAGGCTTTCATTTACTTACCTGTGTATAACAGATTTATTTTACAGAGTTGAAACTGGCGGCGAAAATTTAAATGTTGTATATACTAGTACGTTCCTTTTCAGATAATGAAAATTTTCCCTGAGAAACTGTTGGGACTCTTGTCTTGTAGCTCAACTGTCTTTTTAATGAAGTGTCTTTCAAATGTCTCATTTGAAATATTTACAGATAAATAAAGTTTTAGGTAATGACTGTTAGTTAACTTGGACAGCACAAGATTAAAGCTTAAACTTGTTTGCAGGAGTTCAAAATCTGGTTTCTGTTGCCATTAGTTGGTTGGAAAGGGAAAACAGAGAAGCTGCTGTCTTCGATATAGAAAAGCGTTTTGACTCTATCTCTTACAAACTGTAGGACTCCAAGCCCATTGATACTTGATCAGAACTACATAAACACCAAAAATCAAGTAATCAAAGCAGAAAGGAGGGTGCTGAAGGAATTGGGATTTTGTGTTCATGTCAAGCATCCACATAAGGTGAGTCTTCTAAAGTGTTTGCTTTCCAGTATTAAATGCTTTGTATAATTATGGAGAAGGTAAAGATTTTTTTTAATTTGCACTACTATAGGATAAACATATATGCCTTCTTCAGAAACACTTTAAAAAATAACACTTGCAATCAGTAGAAAGGGTGCTTTTGATTTTTCAGAAGCTGCTAGAAAACTTTAAAATCTAATTATGATTGATTTATGTTCAAAGTGAGATTGGAATAAAATGTGTTAATTTGCTTGTTTGTTTTTCATCCCTCAGATCATTGTTATGTACTTGCAAGTCTTAGAATGTGAGCGTAATCAAACACTCGTCCAGACAGCCTGGTAAGTTATTTCCTTCTTGTTTTATCTTTCTTAGCCAGAAAAATAGTAGCAGAAAAAAAAACAAGCTCGATGTCCAAATACCAAGTAATGAACTGTAAGTTAAAAAACCAAAAAAACAAAGCAAAATCTTGTGGAATGTGCTGCTGCTTGTTTTCTGCTTACTATTTTCATGGCTTTCATAATGCATTTCCTTGGAGAACTCAATTTAACTTTTTTCTTTTTTCTACTCTTTAATTAAAGGGTAGTCCCTGATGGTAAGTCATAGAACTCTGCCCTCTGCACCACAGCTCATGATCTGAGGATGGCCTGATTGGCTGCCTCTCTCTCCAGTCAATCCAGTGCAAGCTCTCAGCCGAGATTTACTGAAGTGGTCCATATCCAGCGGGCAGCATCTTCTAGTTCTGTCGGGGTGTCAAAAGGATTTGTATATTTGATTCTAGAACTACCTATTCAATATACATAATCATGAAATGTATACTTGTTGTCCTAGTTAATGTGCTTATGACATTACCTATTAGGGTAAATCAGATAAGCTTTAATTCTATCCTCCAAGTATCTATTTATTTGGGGGGGGAGGTTGCCTAATTGGGGGATTATTTTCCTCTGTGCATGCCAAAAGCTAGCACATGTCTCATTTATAGACATATTGATGAGTGAAGCTTTCCACACAGAAAATTCACAATAGGGCTGTACGCATGTTTGGAGATTACCTGCTAGTTTTAGAAAAATACTTCATTACTTAGTTGTAGTTTAGCAGTGACTATATTGCATTGTAAGAAATGTTTAAATTGTTAACCTGCAATTTTATATTGTACCTATAGAAATATGTGTACAGCTGTCATTCACATCTATTTCTGGCCTCATAAATGGTCTAAAAGTAATTGTAAATATTTTAATTATTTTTTTAAAATACAGAATGCTAAATTGAATCTGGTTGATAACCATAGGAGACTAAATCACATGCTTGTATCAATCCCTTCAATATAATGGGATGTACATTGTTTTTGTAGTGTAGTGTAATAAGTTTATTTTTTGATGGCTACAAATTGCTGTAGATCATGTTAATCTGTATGAAATTAACAGATCAGTAACAATTCAGTTATTTTTTTTAAAAAAGAAATGGTCGCGTGATTTAATATTTTTGGAGCTAAAGTTTAGTTGATGGACACTTCCAAGAATACTAAAAACAATTGCATAAAGTTTTGTTAAGTCTTTGAGGTGCACCACATAATAGTAAAGACTGAACTCAAAACTCAGCTTGTACTTTCATGGGGTTCTAGAGAGATAAAAAGAGCCTGTGTGTTACGTGGTCCAGGGGCTTTGAGGCATTTTGTCTTTATGGCAGATTCTTTGACAAATGAGAACCTAAATTACTGAAATAAAAGAAAAAACAATAAAGTAGATTGAGTCTCCAACTTTCTTTGCTTGGTTTCATGGTATCTCTTAAACAGGAAACACATTGAGGTTTATATTTTTCAGGAATTACATGAATGACACTCTTCGAACCAATGTATTTGTTCGATTTCAACCAGAAACAATAGCTTGTGCTTGCATCTATCTTGCTGCTAGAGCTCTTCAAGTAAGTATTTGTTTTTTTCCTCTGCTCATAGCTTTTGTATATTTTCAATTTTTCATGCTGATTCTGTGAATCATAATGGGGATTAACCAATTGGAATCCAATCCCAAAGGAATTGGAATCACATACAAATGAGGGTCCCTTGAAATGTATCTACAAGCTTCAGTTGGTTCAAAATACTGCAGTCTGCATGATTGTGTGTAAGTCTAGATTTGCATATGTATCACTTCTCTTGTGGGAGCTGCGTTGGTTGCTGATTTGTTCCTGAGTTCCATTTAAGGCACTAGTTATCGCCTTTAAAGCCCTATATGGCTTTGGGACCAGGTTATTGAAGGACTGTTTTTTTCCCAGTTACATCAGATTAGCAAGGGTGGGTATTTTATGGATCCCCTTCATCAAGGAAATCCTAGTAAGATCAGGAAGAAGGGCTTCTTTTGGGGCAGCTCTCTCCCTATGGAACCTCACCCCAGCAGTGATAAGGCTGGCCTCCATCCTGATCCTCCTCCAAAAGGCCCTGAAGACATAATTTTGCCAGTGGGCCTAGAGATCCTAGGTTGATATGGAGCCCATCAAATGGCTTGTTTAAATGTTGTTGAATGTATGGGTATATTGGATTTTGTATTTGAGGTTTTATTCCTATAAACCACTCAGAGTTGCCACGACTTAAGTTGGGCGGCTGTATAAATTCATTTAATAAATTAAAAATAAATATTGAAAAGATTTCATGAACAGATTTTCAGTATGAACTTGCCTGGAAGTTAATGTCAGGAGATACCATTCTAAAAGAGCCTACATTTTGAGAAGTTGGTTGGGTCCTCAGACTTCAGATCTATGGAATATACTGTCTTGGAAAAAATAGATTTGCAATCTTTTGGGTAATATTTTGTCTTCTAGATTCCTTTACCTAATCGTCCTCATTGGTTTTTACTTTTTGGAACTACTGAAGAAGACATTCAGGAGATATGTTTAAAAACACTTAAGCTTTACACTAGGAAAAAGGTAATATTCTATATACAAATGGTATTACAAGTATTACAGTGTAGCTATTTCCCATAATGTATGAATTCCAGTTGACTATTCGTTTATTATATTTATACCTTGTCACAATCCCATCAGTCAGCATTCATGGAGACTTGGGGATAATTTCAAGAAAAGTAAAGTAGTAATAGTGAATCTACTATTGTAGAAAAGACTAGTTTTTTTTTAAAAAAAACACCTAATTTACTATGTTGAAAAGCTTTATACTGAAACAAAGTAAAAATGTACTAAATCACCTGGAGAAGAAGAAAAACCAAAAAAATAATAATAATTCTTTAAGAAACAGGAACAAAATAAACACAAGAGCAAATAATATGAATTATACCTAGTCCATACGGAATTACATTGTCCAGCCTTAGTACACATATGATTCAAAGTCTGGGAGTTGACAGATGTTAAGCCAACAATTAGAATCTGGAACACATGCATTCTTCCATGAGTATATGGTCATTTTTTTTCTCAACAGAACAAGCAAGAGATATCCAAAGGTCTTTATAAATCAAAATATTTTATATTTGGGGAATATAATTTAATAAAATCTTAACAATCTAACTCTTGCCATTGAGGAACTCAGGTCACCGTAATAATAATATCTAACTAATGAGTTGATCTATGTATCCATTTTGGTATGAACTGACTTAGACTCATTATGTTTTATAGCCTAATTATGAATTGCTTGATAAGGAAGTAGAAAAAAGAAAAATGGCTCTACAGGAAGCTAAATTAAAGGCCAAAGGATTAAATCCAGATGGAACTCCAGCTCTTTCAACATTGGGAGGCTTTTCACCTGCTTCCAAGCCCTGTAAGTTTTATTTACTAGTGGTTGCCATTTTGACTATGTGCAGCCACAATCGGCTCCAGATTTTATGCTTTTTAATTATATATTGCTTCCAAAGCTATTGTAATGATCAAGCAAAATAATGTAATAGGCTTTTGTCACGGTACCTAATTTGGTAATTAAGTATGTTCTGAAACCTATTGAATATGATAATAGGATTCACTATGAATGCTTTTCATTCAAGACAAAAAGTTCTGTTTTGGTCTCACCCCTCCACAGAACATTTTTTCAGTAGCCTTTTCCATATGAGCTTTCACAAATTGTAAATAGCCAGCGTCTTACATCTATGCCATGCACGTCATTGTTATTCAGAATTTTCCTAATGGTTCTCTTGTGACATTTGCCAATTCAAGAGAGGCCTTTAGCTCTTTAGATGTCAGTCCAGAATTATTTTGAGTTCTCCTGGAGTATTACATGCCTTGCTTTTGTTGTGATCTTGGTTAGTCAACCATTCTTGAGGAAGTTAACAATGGTTTTGAATTTGAAGACAATCTGCCTCACAGTGGATTGATGGAGTCTGAACTCTTTAGAAATAGATTGATAACCTATTCAAGCCATTATATACTCCCATACTTGATTTATTCCATTGAGTGAAACACCCGGCTCTAATTTCTGCTTCAAATGAACTGACAATCCTAGAGGTTCACATACTTTTGTCGCAGAGAGAGGGATATATATACTTTGAGCAGTTTTCTTAAATAAAGGAATAGGAATACTGTTCTTGGCTCATGTTTAATTGGCTTCATTTTATCTAGTTTTCAGGGTTTATGTGGAAAATAGACCGCATTTTTAATAAAAATTATGAAAAAAAATACTGAAAATTCAACAGGTTCATGTGTTACCTTGAAAACACTGACATTTATTTCAAATAATAGGAATCCAAATTGTTTGGCAGAGGCTACTAAGCTACTGATTTTAAATTTTCAGAAAGGGAAAGCTAGTCATATTGTTTAAGGGGTAAGATAAAAGCTAGAGGCTAGTGTTTTAAACCAGGAAAAATCAAACTTAATGGTAGCAGATAATTAGAATCTAGTTACTGGTTACAGAAAAGGGATATTTACCTTGGATTATTTTATTTCTTAGCATCTCCAAGAGAAATAAAAACAGAAGAAAAATCTCCAGTGTGTATTAATGCAAAAACTATCAAAAAAGAACCAGAAGACAGGCAGATGGTTTCCAAAAGTCCTTATAACGGGTAAGTGATGAAGTTTGCACAAAACAGAAATACATTTTTTTCCAAAGCTGGGACAAATCATTCCATTTCACAAGTTCTGTCCAACTGTTCATTTGTGATAAAGTATTGAGTGTTGTTATTAAATATAGAGAACAAAATTCTGAATGATTCCAGAATCTTACTTTAGACAAGTAGTCTGGTTGTCTCTGCTGTTTTCCTCCAACAGATTCTGGCATGGCATATCCCTACATCATGCCCTGCTGCTCGTCCTGTCAGATTTTTCCTCCCTTCTGTTTGGCCTCCAACATCCTTAGCTTTTTTCTACCTCCCCTATCTAGAAAAACTATTTGGGGTTGTAACAGAAACAAAACAACCTTTTTTCCATTACATACATGGACAGAACTAGTTGAAACTTAGGCTTAGGTTACGGCATGAACTTCTCAAAACCAGCTGTTCTCTGCTCTAATGAATGATTTCAGCACAAATTATTTTCCTCATACCTAGAAGTAACAGTCTTATAATAAGTTTGGTCCCATGCTAACTCATTTAAAGCAACTTAATTGTTACAGCCTATGTAGTAATTCCTTTTTCCCCCTTACCAGAATGAGAAAAGAGAGCAAGCGAAGCAGAAGCAGTAGAAGTGGTAGCCGATCAAAGTCAAGAACAAAATCACGATCCAGGTCTCACTCTCCAAGGAGACAGTAAGTTTTTTTTTAAATTATTACTTCATATCTTACGATTTTATTTAAAATTACTTTTATTTTACTGCATAATACTTCAGGAAGATTAACAGTGTAATTCATGTTGTGAATGCTTTGAGAACAATTAGGGAATGTTATTCTGACTTTGGTCCTGCAAATCAACAGATCAGTGTTTTGTAATTTCAACTGAAGTATCCCAGGAGGGTTGCAGCTGAGATCTAAAATCCAGCACAATTTGGGTTTCAGATAAAAGAAATCTACTATCTGAAGGTATCACCGCAGACAAATAGGGCAGGGCAGGTGTATCTCACACATTTTCCCCATTCATCTGTGTGCCCTATACCTTAGTGCAATCATCAATTTTTCCAGTGCTTTCCATTTCCCCTCCTTGCCAGTGCCAGTAGCTTCACCAGTACGCCCAATCCCAATTTCCCTGGTACCTTTCTTTTCTACTTAAGAACCCTGGTGGTGCAATTATTAAAGTTCAGAATTGCAGGCAAACTCTTCCCACACACAGCCTTGAGTTCGATCCCTACTGGTTGATTCAGCCGTCTATCCTTCAAAGATCAGTAACATGGCAATCCAGATTGTTGGGAACAGTATGCAAGCAGTATACTTGTGCATTAGCAGTATATCAGCACTTGTATATTATGGACTGTCCAGAGAATGCTGTAAAGACTATGGGGCAGTATATAAGCCTAAAAAGCTGTGCCATGCTAATTCAGGCACCCTGCCAGCAGTGCCCCTTTTCCTAGGTAACTGAAGTTGTTCAAATATATTTTGCTGCAAATTAGCTTACTTTTTGATCTCCTACACCCTCATGAAGTTTCACTGCAGGCTTGAAAGCTGAATTGAGTTCCCTAAAAAGAAATATTACATGAAATACACAATATTCTTCTAGGATCCTCTGTAGCAGTGGGATTGTCCCTTAAATGATAGCATAATAGTATTCAGTAGTTTTGCATATCAAACTATTGCAGACTGGACTTCCTAATTTTCTATTTTGTTGTAATTGTTTTGCAAACAAACATAGCGGGAGTAGCCTGGTAGAAGTAATTTCAGAAACGTAAACGATAAATGTTTAACAAAATGTTAATCCAGTGCTGTATTTTGCATAACAAGCTGAAAGGCCATAATGTTGTGTTTTCAGTTACAACAATAGACGGAGTCTCTCGGGAACCTACAGCTCAAGATCCAGAAGCAGATCACGTAGTCACAGTGGCAGCCCTCGAAGACACCATAATCACGGATCACCCCATCTAAAACCAAAGCACAGCAGAGAAGAACTGAAAGGAGTAAACAGACACAGTCACAAGCGGAAAAAGTCTCGTTCACGTTCTCAGAGCAAATCTAGGGACCATTCAGACCTCGTTAAGAAACACAGGCACGAGCGAGGACACCACAGAGAAAGGCGAGAAAGGTCTCGTTCGTTTGAGAGATCACATAAAAGCAAGCACCATGGTGCTGGTCGATCAGGACACAGCAGGCACAGGCGCTGAATGTGGGTGCATTGCTTATTACCTTTGTTTGGATGTTATACAAGGTATTGGGACTCTTTGAAACTTGAAGTCAATTAGGATTTAAATTTGAAGCCCAGTATGTCCAAGAATGTAAGACACGTTCAAAAAAATGTTGAATGTTTGCACATAAAATACCTTAGCAGTATCATCTAATTTGAAACAATAATCAGGTTAAATTGTATGTGTTTAGGATTGTGGTATCAATATGAAAACTGGAGATCTGTTTCTGTACAAATGTATCTTATTTTTATACAAACATTGCAGACATTTCTATTTAAGTATAGTTATTTGTTTAAGATAATGGTGGGTACTTTCTTACACTGGTTTTAGTCTGCATGTGTAAATTTTTTTTTACAAACAAAAAATAAAATATACAACTTTTTACTACCCTGCTGAATACCTCATTAAACAATCTTTTGTCAAATTCTGATGTTTTCTTAACAAGTCATTATTGCCTCCTAGTTACTCTTCAAATAACATCTAACAGGAGAGGCATCTTCTGAAATACCATTTAAACATTTCAGGAACTGCTCAAAGACAATGAATGTTGAAACTAGCAAGACTTGTTTTCTGTTCAAAATATTACTATTAAAATTAGTGAATAGTGAATCTGAATCAAATGGAAGGTCACTATTAAAATTCAAACACATGCATTAAGGTTTGTTTTTTTAAACAATAGTTTGAGGTTTCTTGGTTTGAATGTTTCTCCTTGGACTAAGTTATAATCAGCAGTTATAAATGCTGATGTGTTGCATTGCTGCAGAGTAATATATCAGCATTTATAACCGTTAATTAACTCAGATTTATATTTGTTTATAATGTTTCTATTGTATTTTCTTAAGACTATCACTTTCATGAAGCCATTGTTATAGAAGGCCATTCGGGTTTCTGAACTAAATCTGAACCTCAAAAACCTGCTTTTAATTCTTAACTCTGGTCCCCAAAGCTTTCTTCAAGGTTATGAAGGTTAGATGTCCTTTCACTTCTCTTGCATTGTAAAGTTTTTCCTTTCATCCTTGAGGAAAATACTGCACAAAGTCTGCTCATTGCTGATGCCTACCCTGCCTCTTGCATCCAATTCAGGGCATCACACCAAGCTTTTGTCTAAACATTGCTTTGTTTTTCTTAAACCACATTGTGTTATAACAAGTCAAAGTGTGGAAAAACTTGGGAACAGCACTTTTATTTAAAACAACTTTTTTTTTCTATAATTACCAATCGCTGAGCTCTGAATTCCTCTATATAGAGCTGACCCCAGCATTTCATTATCAACACTACTTCAGTTTATTATCCTATTTAACTTTAAAACTTATATACAAAGTAATTTCTCTTTCCAATTCACATGGACCATGCCACGCTCTTATTTAAACAAATAGCAGCAAAGGGAATGTGAGGGACTAGAAAAGCGAGAGTGAAGAGATTTGTAGGTTTATCTGAGAAGAAGAGTCAAAAGTCCATCCGGTCGTGAAAGATAAGAGAAACTCTTCAAAGAGACTCTAACTCTGTAAGAAAAGCCATTGTTTCTTCAGATAAAGACACCATTCTGAAATTGTGCCATCCTTCTTTGCTCTTATCTCCATAATAGAGACGAGTAGAAGTTGTGTCCATACTTTCACTTCTGCCATTGGGTTGGTGAAGTATAACTTGAATAAATCATGAGGTCGCTCCTGGATGTGTCAGTAAGGAGTGGAAAAAATGATATAATTTGGATCTGGCTCATTTGTGGATGTGATTTAAGTCAATATCACTAAATGGGGTCAACTGCTGTCGAGATTATTGTGCTGGAAGGGCAATGAATTATGTGGTACTAAAATCGTTGATGAAGATGGTATGCTTTAGGAAGCTGTTCAACTATCACACTGTTAATAGGAAACAAATATATAAATTTCTATGCAAGTCTGGGAGTGGTTTTGTGTCAATAACCACAATCATTCTTTTATGCAAGCAAAGGTTTTTCTTCTAAGAGCTAGAGATATCTAGATATCAGCAGACTTCATATCTGTAGGATCCTTTTTTAGTCATGGGGTTTGGTGTAAGTACACACAACGAATTAAAGAATTGTACAACCAGGAATTTGCTTGCAGCCTTGAATAGAAGCTAGTCTTCCAGCTCCTGCATTCTGATTCATAACATATATAGGAAACAAATCATTTTGTTGTTGCTGACAACATCCTTGCTGATAATTGCATACGCACCACATGTATCTGCCCACACCTGTTCTAAATTGCAGTTTACATAACATTCTTAAAATACTATGCTTACTGTTCAGGGTATCCATTTCCTCTACAGAATTCTACCTCCTCAGTTTCTATGGGCTATTTTTATTTTCAATTTACATGGTAATTTCCTATGTTGAAATAGCATGCACACAATCCCTGCCCCACTTCAAGCATCTAACTTTCTAAGCTTTCTTAATTTATTTCTATTTTTAATGGAGATAGGAAAGATATACAGCTGACAGCATACCATATCAGGCTAGTGTTTGCAGGTCTAAAATAACTAAAACCAGAAAATAAAAGATCACTCATTTACACTTGTACTCCTGTTTGCTACTAGAAACATCCATTATGGTTCTCTGGCTCAACAAATTAATATGTCATTTTAAAAAAATCTTGAAGCCCACAGAGAACAAGCTTGTGGGGACAGGATAATAGACACAGAACAGAATTTAAACATAAAGATGACTATGTTAATTGCATTAAGATTTAATAAAGATAATTATAAGGCAGTTAATGACCTGGTCTTATCAAATATCCTTTGCAGTCATTGGCCACAATAATTATGTCTTTTCCCCCACTAATGAACAGTTGGAAGACTTACTTGCTCACTTTAGTCCATAAGTAAGAAAACTGCATTAGAGATTATTTTTTCTAATTAAACTTGAGAATCCAGGGGAGGGATTTTGACTATGAAGAAAATGTTGAATTACAGCTCCCAGCATTTCTTCCACAGTGAAGAAATAGCTTTCTATTTGCCACTAGATGACAGTCTACTAATAGGATTTGCAAGATGTCTTTGCTAGCACACTTTGGTATACACTGAAGAACACATCAAACATTTTTCTACTAAAAAAAAATCCAACTAGAAGAATACTAAAACTGTTACATGTAGGGAACTATGTGAAGCAGAAACGTAGAAGAGACCGCTTATTTTTAATTAAAATTTTAATTTCTTAATATTCTTGTGAATATGAAGCAATGAGTTTTATCCACTATAAACAATTGTTTTCTGTTCTTGTGTCGTCAATTGCCTAATCACGGCTTTACCTTTTCACTGCTTCAGTAGATGTTTATATTTTTGTTTTTGGGATAGCACCATATTTTAAAAAAATGTTTAATGGCTTAAAGGTCTATATGTACTATAAGTATGTAAGAAAACGCAATGAAGGGGTTAAAGACAGGCATGAAATGATATTTCTATCAGATGTCATGACAGCAATTTGTAATCATAGCATTTGCATAAAGCCATCACCAGGCTACTGTTATTTTGCATCAGATGCAAACGATGTTTGTCACAGATGCTACCGAATGCAATAAGAATCATTTGAGAGCAAACAAACATCTAGTATCCTTCCTATAGGGTAATCACCAAGGTCATGGGGAGCAGAAGAGTTGTAGAGTCCCAGCCAGGAAAATATCAGTCTTCAGAAACAATAAAACAGATGTGTTAGACATTAGTGATCTGGTTGTGCTATGTTCATATGACTTACTTGCTCAACAGCTAATAATACAGAATAACAAGAGTTGGAAGGGACCTTGTATGTCTTGTCCAACTCCTTGCTTGAGAAAGCGACCTTATACTATTTAGGACAAAAGTCTGTTCAATCTCTTCTTAAAAACTTTCCAGTGATGGCACACCCACAACTTTTCGAGGCAAGCTGTTCCACTGATTAATTTTTCTTTCTGGTAAGGCATTTATTTCCTTAATTCTAGCTCAAAGGACTAAAAAAATATTAAGCATGTTGACATTTTCTATCTTTAACAAACCAGCAAATCATCCAAATCTATGTTATTTTTCAATATAAAATGTTCAATCATTTTTATCCTGGGTAAAATAAAAGAGAAGAAAAATTCTACCTTAATATTGGTACAGCTCATGGTGGTTTCAGATTGCATCACTCATGGCCTGGGGATCATCATTAAGACAAGGAAAAGAAAGTAAGAGTTGACAGGGTGCCATTATGGCACAATTGACGTAGGTAGCACGTGGTGCCTGGATTTCTCCCACCTCCAGTTTAGCATCACAAATCTTTCTCCTCTCAACTTCCCCCTAAAATATTTGCTTTGATCTTGACAAAAGGTTTTGCCTGGATGTCATACAGTACATTTGAGCCTTAGAATGTGTGCAGCTTAGAGCTGGGATTTGGGAGGTTTTCCCAGCAAATTCTACAACCTAAAATTATCAGTTGAAATCATGCAGTGTAGTGGTGAAATGATCTACAATCGTGGTGTTATCATTGTGAGAGCTGATATATCATGAGATTGTACCCTGATAACAAAGTAAGAACAAAACAAAATGAGGAAAGGGAAATATTTTGGTCTGCAGTTCTCTTTAGCAGAAACAGAGGAATGTTGATCAAATGCAGCAATACGTATGCCACATTCTTCTATAAACAGTTATGCTGTGTTTCCATTGGTCATAAAACATCAAGCAAAACAGTTGAAAGTTGTATTTGAATGTATAATGGAACAAGATTGGACAAGAAACCAAAGCATTAACGAAATTTCTCAAAAGAGATTTTGTGGGCCTCTTTTAGTACAAAGACTAAAAAAAGAATGACTGATTACATGACAGATTACACCTGGTTAAATTGTTTGGGTAAATGTATTATGATATTTATTCTGGTTCCAGCCAACACTCTTCTTTTTCTGCACATTAATGCCACAGTATTCACCTGTATGAAGCAGACATCTGTCGCCTGGAACAAAACAAGTCCCTGTGAAAAAAAGACTTAACCTTCCTTCTTCTACAGAAGCCACATGTCTGAACCATGATCAGTTTTTAAACCTCATTAACTTTGAGATGTGCGGGCTTCAACTCCCAGAATTCCCATGCTGGCTGGGGAATTCTGGGAGTTGAAGTCCACATATATTAAAGTTTGCAAAAACTTTAATTGAGATTGCAAAATATTAGTTTAGAATTGGAAAGTACTTGAAACTGTTTAAAGTCCCTACTTACAGATAGCACTAATAATGGAGGGGAGAGAGAAAGGGATTTGTGAAATTGTTCTAATGAAAACTGCCAGAGAAAAGTTGGCACATTTTGTACGGAGATCAAATATTGTATGAAAATTTTCTATGGATCTTGCACACAAGCCATACATTATACATTAGTGGTATATCATGGTGAAATATATATTTAATCTGTGCATGGACCTACACTCAAGTTGATAGATTCTTATATATTTCAGGACACCTTAAGAGTTAGTTCTCTCTTCACTCCTTGCCTCCAGTTCCATTTTCCATTATTAATAACAACATTAATGTTACCAATTAATTCATTCACTATCTAGCTAGATTTATCTATGCTTTTTCCTTAATCAGACCTTAATAGATGCATATTTTAAAGACATATCCTTTTTTTATATGTTCTGGCCAGGGAAAAGTTATCATCCAAAACATTAAATATAATAACCTTAGATTATAACACAACCATCCTGGAAATCTAACTCTGATTTCTCAACTCTCTGGAGTTGCAATCATGAACATGCAATAGAACAACTGGATAAGAAGGACCTAATATTTGCTGGGACAGACACAAGTATCCTGATGTTCTGTGGAAAGAAGATGACAAGTCTAGATTTCTGGAGGGACTGTTTGAAGAACCTCTGGACTGACATTATAAATTCCTGAGAGTATCTGCCTGTTCCATGGGGTCAGATAGGGTGGCCATGCCCAAGTCTATTCATTCAAATGTTGCCATCTACCTTTCCTCCTGGGATACAGCAGGCTTCCAACCTTTTAGCCTTCCAGAAATTCATAAAAAGCTGGTTCTTTACCAAGTGTTGGGATTGGGTGAGATTTGAATCTGGGGGTTCTATTTCCTGATTATTGAAAAGTGTTTGTGAAGTGCCAGGTTCTAAATTTACAGCTCTTTCTTTTATTACTGTTGCTAGCCAAGTAGAGTGGTGGCACATCAAATGGATAGCCACATGAGTCTTATAAATAAATCAATAGACATTTTCTCCATAAGAACCCACTGTCTGTCACTTTTAAACTACTTGAAAGCTGTTATAAAAATGGCATTTATGCTGCCTTTCAAATATTACTAACAATTCCCATGGTCCTTCACTAAAGGCCAGTTAAATTAGGGCTTCTGGGAATTGTAGTTAACTTAAATCTGAGGCTCATGGGTGCCCGTTCCTGTAGCCTTCAGCAAAATGTGATTATTGAGTCTCCTGTCTCTGTGTTGTATCTAGCTGCTAATTTCTTTAGCCTTGAGTGATTCAGGTCAGAAATTGTGGATTTCTGATAAAGATAGACCAGACTCCAATGTGCAACAGGCAGATTCTGACATACATAAAGATAATAAAGATAATGACTCCTTTACATTTACACTGATCATGTGGATATGTTTAATTTAAAAAAATATAATGAAGAATTTTAACAAATAATATTTCATTTAGAAAGCTGTATTTTAACCCACTTGATTGGCATCTATTTGTTGATTAAAATCCACGCTGGTGCCTAGGACAATATTTACAATTGTCCAGAACGTGGTAAACAAGCGTCTTATACACACCCTAAATCTTGCAAAACTTCAACTACCACCAGACCAACATAAACAATGTGGAGCACTCTGGATTTGTGGGGTGAGAAGCAGGGGAAATATGATTCAAGATTCCTGCATTAGTCATTTCAAACAAATTTCAAATCTGCAGGAGCTAACTTTTTCACTGAGCATTCAAAATGGCAGAGGAGGCTAGTTTTTTCCCCCATAGTTTTAATAAGTCAGGATACGAAATTGTTTTTAAGCCCAAGGATCTTTGCCACCAACAATACAATGCACTGTTCCGATAAATCTCACAGGATTCCTACAGATGAATCTCATTTCCACACTTCTGTGTGTGTGTAGTTATGGATTTGTGTGACTGCACTCATTTAGGACCTACACTGCAAGGAGGTATAATAAGCTTCTCATATCCAGAAAAGACCCACTCATTCTCTCTAGGAAAGACAGACATCAAGTGTAGCTCAAGGAAGATGACTGTAACCTAATGAACTCTAGAAAAAAAAATACAAAGAGAGAAATTAATCCATCTTCAAGTGAATTGTTGCGCTTGGGGTATTCTTTACAATGTCGATGGAGAGAAATAAACACCCTTTAATTTTTTCCTCTCCCATTTTTAAAAGTAGCTCTGGTTGAAGAAACAAATAATTCTTACCGCACTGCAGGAAAGATGTAGCTAATGGCACAATGATCACTCTTTCTAGGAGCAAAATATGATCCATTTAGCAATGGTTACAAAATGTACCTTCTAAAAAGGTACATGGCAGAGTATTGGACTCAGCCACTACCATGTCATCAGGACACAAACATTTTTAAGGGATGCTGCTTAGAACATAAGCTTCTTTTTAAATAGATGTTTTCATCATTTATTTAATTCTGTGACTTTGGGGCAAGGAGAATGTTCAGAAAGATCATTAGAATGTTCTTTTTAGTTATTGCTTTGGGTCATCCTATTTTTCCTAAAGGAAAAAAAAGAGAGGGGTTTCAGACTGGAAAAATCTTTCCTTAACAATTTTGGCAGGTGCAGGGGAGGTTCCTGGAACTCACACACCTACCTCATGCGTCATTGGGTAGAGTTGCTATTGCTTCTTCAGATAAACAGTTCCACAATTTTATGCTTTGTGATGATCCTTTTACTGTCCCTGTGGAGTGAGCCTGAAGTTTCAGCAAGATGTTAGTGCACTGAGAGAACTAATAAAACCAGCATCCCTGTTAACTAAAAGGCCACCTCTTAAACTGCAAAATTGCTTGTTTAATGGCTGCACTTAAAAGTGTTTGGAGAGACGGCCAAGGTCCTACTCAACTGAACAAGCAGGAAGCTTCCATACACAAGCTTGCCACATTTTGCAGAAAGTATTCTTCCTTTCTATATCCCCCCCCAAAAGCTTCATCCCTTCCTAAATGAGTATTATAAGTAAAAAAAAAAAAAAAAGAGGCGATTGCATTAGAGTTTAAATGAACTCAGTAAACTAAATAGAGTTGGCTATTTTGCATGTGTGAATTCATGCATATCATAAAGTCACTGAGTGTGGTGAGGTCAGGCAACAGGCATTAAGTGACTAGACCATTAATACCAGTTGAACTGCCTTGACTCAGGTCTAGCTCATTCCACTGCATAATTCAGCCAAAAAGGAGGAGTCTAAAGTTTATTACTGCAAGGTTCACACTGACAGGAGGAATAGCAGGTCAAAAGAAGATTTTATGCTGTGTGAAAGTCAAATCATGCCTTACGAAGGACTTATGGGCTGTGACGAAACAATTCTGTCAGAATCTCCAGGATAAACATTTGATTACAAGGAGGAAGCTCTTGTTTATACAACCAGATTTAAAAATTTTCTCTTGGAGAAATTTCCTCTAGTCTCTTCTTTGGTTCACATTCATGATTTGAGGAATATCTGTTTGTGCTCATTCTTGGATGTTGAGTTTGGCAAATTTGTTGTTTCTTTTATTTTTTTATTTTACAAGATCTGCCTTTGGAGTTCAAATGGATAGGTGCAGAATAAAGTTTCAATAAAGGATAATAAAGGATAAAGGAATAAAGGATTTTGCTGGTTTGATTGTTGGTTAGCAACATTCTAATGCTAGATACATGGACTGATCAAAAGGCAGACTATCACTTCATCGCCATCGTTTGTTAGAAATTTTTCAATATGGAAGGAATGATGTCTTTGCGGCCAGAGTCTCTTCATGACAACCACCTTGTTTGGGTTTGGTTTGTTGGTTTGTTTTGCCAACAAATACATGCCTACAACATGCCTTTGTAATTTTTATTTGGTAAAGAGAGAATGTAGTCATACTTGTTGCTTAAGAATTTGCAGTAGCTCAGAGAACATTGTGTGACTGCTGGGTGTCCACTAGAAAATGGGCATAATAGTTGCAGGGTGATTTCGCCTTGTTCTTATGTTGAGAGGAAAGCACAGGGACATAAATTGTACTGGTCAGACAGGCAATCTCTACATCCAGCAATGATCAACGAGACCAGGTCATGCTGCTGCCGTCACGCTTTTTAATGCAGGGTAGGTTCAGGATAGCAAAGGTTCACCCAGCTGAACACCAGGGAAACATTTGGGCAAGCCAGATATTTGACAATAATCCGGGTTTTGCAGTTTCAAACAAAAACATATGAGAGTCCCAGTGGATTGATATACAGTGAATTTAGTTTGGCTTGATGACCCACAAGCTGGGCAGGCCACACCAAAGACCTTGGCAGAGTGATAACACATGTGGCCAGCCCTGCTCCAAATCATTTTGTTTATTGCGTTTGGCCTTATCGCTTTAGTTTCTCTTATGCACAGCTTAGTGGGTTATAGTTCGTTTTCCTTTCCTTTTTTTTCCCTTGGCTGGTTTTGCATAAAAAGGCATTAACTTCGCACTGTATTTATTTATTAAATTCAGTTCCAGCTTTACCCATTTATTCACAGTTACAGTGCCTAATTTCTCACTGTGCATGCTGGCTACTGGTGTCAATTTCATTTGCACCTACCACTGGAACATAGCATTCAGAAATAGATACAAACAGACTGTATGTGCAATTCAATACAACCTCATTCTAAACAACAGTGACATTGCAGTTATTTCATATTGATTTTGGACTGATTATTTCTTGGCTCCTAAATATCAGGGCTAAACTATCTGACCACAGACACATGCTTTGTTTCAATGAACACATTTTGTTAGCTTGTATAATTATATATAGTTCCAATTTTGGTACAAAAACAAGTTCCTAGTAAAAAAAATTTTTACCCACATCTGTAAAAATACATAATTACAAGAAGAAAGACTACGGTGCAATTCTGTATCTGTATTCAGAAATAGCAACACTGAACACGACTAAGATAACTGTAAAACCAAATAAAAGATAGCATCATAAGCTGCTAACCACATCTTCAAAATAAGGCACCACAGAGTTGAAGTCCACACATCTTAAAATTGCTGAGGCTAAGAAACACTCATTTAAAGTATGCCACTGTGTCCAGATAAAGATATACATTTTGGTATCATATTTGTGCCTTGGACTGTTTTGGGATAAGATGAGATTCATGGACATTGTCAACATTTTAAGGTTTTAACAATCTACCATGGAAGTTCTCTACTCGTTGTACCAGAGGTGGTATTCGGCAGGTTATGACCAGTTCTAGAGAACGGGTAGAGGAAATTTTGAGTAGTTTGGAGAACCAGCAAATCTCACCTCTGACTGGAGATTTTACAGTAGCCTTCCCCTGACACGCCCACCAAGCCACCCCTACAGAACCGATAGTAACAAAATTTTAATTCAATTACTGCATTGTACCATGGACATTTTAGTTCTGTCATTGTGGACGTTTAATTACTGTTATCGTGGATATTGAATTTATATTTTACCAACAAAGAAATAAAAGGTGACTAGTACTGATCTATTTTGAGGTATTTAGCTCTCATCAGCTAGCCATTCCCTTTCTGGTAACCTGGGCTAGTTACATATTAGGTAGATGTATTAACCTCTAAACCATGGAATCTCCTCACTTTGTCAGCTATACCAGGGGAGAAAGTGTTTTTCCGGTGAAACCAGTCTATCAGGGCAACTAGGTCTACCCAAATATGGGATGGAGCATACTGCTTCCACTTACTGTGGATGTTATTGTTGCAGTTGTTTTCCCGTGACTTTTTAAAAAAACAAGTCTGTGAGTCTATACAAGTCATCAGCATACACATGCAAACAATTGACACTGGAGGCTGACTTTTACATATCTCCTGATTGTTGCCCATATTCTAACTGCATTTATTGCATCATTGTGATTAGAAGCATCTATTGTGACTCTCCAGTTCTGACTGGCATAATAATGGATGACTTAACATGTCTGAAAATATTATTTGGTAGTATCTAATTGTTTTCATAAATGAAGAAACACCTGCTCTCCACCCCCCCACCCTCTTTTCATGTTTTATCCCGTTGTTGACTGCTTAAATAGACAATGATGGGGAGAAATGTTTTCTCCTTAGGCAAAGCCACCCTTCTCCTTATGCTTTGTTTCTGCATTGTGAAATAGAGAGAACGTTTGGAGTCTTTGCTGAAAGAAATTGTGACTATTATATACATATACACATTAGATTACAGCATAATGACCACTTTCCAGATCTTATACAAATGATTCTTCCAGCTTTCCAGTTAATATTTCCAAATCTTTTTGACAACAGAGGATTCTGTTTAGAGTGGATTATTCATATAATTTGCTCACTTTCCTGGTAGAATTTCTTATGTGCTTAATATAATATATAATTATTAATATATAATATAATCAAGCACCACTATCCCTCCCCCCCTGCTGTGATTGGGTGTATTTTTCATCTCCTTTCTATTTGATTGTTGTTTGAACTTGCTGCCATTTCTTAACAACAACAGCTTTCTTCAGCACAGCGGAGCATTCCAATTGTTAAATTAAACAAATTCTCAAGAGTCCACCTCTTCCTGTAATACACGAGACTTTGAGTTGGTTGCTAAGGCCACCAGGTACATCACAGTCCCCATGCAGAAGACTTACCAAACAGTGGCGGTCTGTAGTTGGTCCTTTGAGAGGATGACAAAGTGTGTTTGATGTGGGCCAGTCAGTAACATGTGACAGGGCAATTAGGATAGCATCACTAATCACTCTTGGTAGAAGAGGAATTCTTCTTTCCTATTGCAACAGCCAAATTGCAAGAGTAATTCCACAGCAGATTCATGGCTTTTAACAAACAAGGGAACAGAGCAGTCTCTAAGGCAGCCTCACCACAGGTAAGGGAGGCTTAGAGAACAGGAGGCAACGTGCTGAGGACTATATAGGCCCATGAAATTACTCGTGGGGCCGTTTCTGCATTGAAAATAACCTAAGATGGAACTTCTGAAAACAAATGGCAGGTTGAATTACAGGAAAGACAATCCAATCTGTTGCATGCATAGGTATTATGAATACTTGTTGACTGCTTTCCCACTCAAAGATCAAGAACTAAATAAAAATTGCAGTTGGAAGTGACAATGATCAGAATCTTGAATTGTAAATATACAGGTAGTCCTTGACTTACATTCATTGAGTGACTGGGAAAAGTGACTTATAAACATTTTTCACACTTATGACTCTTGCAGCATCCCTATGGTCATGTGATTTACATTTGGATACTTGACAACTGGTTCATATTTATGATGGTTACAGTGTCCCAGGGTCATATTTTGTGACCTTCTGACAAGCAAAGTCAATAGCCAGATTCACTTAACAACTATATTACTAATTTAACAACTGCAGTGATTCACTTAACAAATGTAGAAAGAAAAGTCATAAAATGGGGCAAAACTCAACAAAATTCTTACTTAGCAATATAAATTGTGGTTGTAAGTTAAGAGCTACCTGTATATGGACAATAACCACAGAAAAAAAATAACTCAGGGAGCCTAAGAAATAAAGGGAATTAATACAACTGATCTGAACATTTGTAAGAGTCATACAAAGCTTGCAAGTTCCATCTCCTATAGCTGCAGCCAACCTGAGGATTGTCCTACAAAGCCAGGCTGTGTTGCTTGCACATTGCAAGTTCTTCTTGGGTATCATATTTGCTCTTGCCTTAGTGAAACTGCTGGACATAATTTATTTATTTACTAATGAAATTTGCATAGCTGCCCATCTCACAAAAAACAATGTCATTCCAAATTCGGCCAAGAAAGCAGCAGTCATATTGCTCACATCAGACATAGTCCAACTACTTGGGAAATGCATTATCTTCTTTTCTTTTCATATGAGAACACTAGAAAATTATTTTGCTCTAAGTGAGAAGGCAGCTCATAAAGAAACAACTGGTTTTTTTTTTAATGTTACTTTAATGTAGAAGGAGTTGAATCATATTTCCTGTTTTTGTGCAGCAGGTATTTCAAATAGGGCATGCAGAAATCCTTGATGTAGAAATATGTTGGGCACCTCTAATCTGAAAGTGTCACTATCATTTTGGAAACAACAGGGAGCAATTATTTGTATTGCTTCCTTGCTGCAGCAAGAAACTTAGACAAGTAGCAGCTGAATAGTGTAGAGGTTTACTTGATTTGCAGCTTAATACATCTTATGAAAAGTTCAATTTTTAAAAAATGTATTTAGAATGTTTTATCAGAGCAGAAAACCTGTAGTATTTCCACATGTTTATAATATTCTCTTAAAGGTGAAATCAATTCAGGATTATAATTGAAGCTGCTTTGCACCAAGCTGATTTGCTAGCTCCTATGATATCATAAAAGGATTTTACTGTTGTTCAAATTTAGGTGCATTGAAACCAACATTTTTAATAAAGTTAATTTAAAAATACTTCATTTAAAATGTTTTTGGTAAGTAACCATGCAGGCAAAGGAACTAATTGAACCTTAGGAGATGACCCTATCATTAGACACAGTACAGTATTATTAGTACATTAGATGCCAAGTGCTGAAAGAATAGGAAACAATGGCAAGGGGTTAGGAATTAGATTGTTTCAAGGAATTCTGTTGGCTTTTGGTGCTGTGGAAATTGCTGTTCAGTTTTCAGTGCATTGATTCAGTGGCAGTCTGGTCACTTACCTGATTAGAGAACATTCCTCCTCTTCTTCTTCCCCTCCTCCTTCCTCCTTCCTCTTCCTTTCCAAACTCCAAGGATATATTTCAGTGCATACGTACTCTGTCTTCAATAGGGGAAAAAGCAAAATGACCTGGTTAGACCAGATTCAGTGATATTCATCTGCAAAAAGAGGAGATTTTCAATGATGTACAGAGGATTCAGCTAATGTATGGAGGAAGATAAAAAAAAATGTATTTAGGATGTTTATCAGAGCAGAAAAAGAGTAGG
Organism: Notechis scutatus; assembly: GCF_049901735.1. NCBI lineage: Eukaryota > Metazoa > Chordata > Lepidosauria > Squamata > Elapidae > Notechis > Notechis scutatus. Next base: position 145,226,006 of record NC_142012.1, on the reverse strand, counting down.
TATTTTAATGCATATTGATCTAAAAAGAAAATTGCATCCTGCTCAAAACCATTTCAAGTCCTGTAAATATCACAAATCACACCAATTAAAATGCCACGAGAAGAATTTAATTGCTCATTTTCTTCCAGAATCAATATCCGTCTAGAATACAGCTACCAAAACTTTTGAGATCATGCACATATTGGGAATTTTGAGCATATATTATAAGTTCTCATTAAAATAACATACCAGAATAAGAATGGTGCCCGGTCAATCATCAACTAATTATTGAACAGAAGGTAAATAAATAATTTGTGCCGTATCATCTTCTTCTCTAGCGTCCTGCTCTATGTTATCTCCAATTACCTCTGGCTATTTTCAAGGCATGAAGGCACCGTTCTAGAAAAGCACCTATGCAACTGCCTATCATTTTATTTTCTAAGAGTGTCTCTGAGATACTTACAGGGCCTGAAGATATTGTTGCTCGAGGCCCGAATTTTGTTTTGCAATATTAACTTCCTATTTTTCCAAACAAACAGAATTTTAAAAATATAAAGTAACTGAGTTCTAGAACTTGAGAGAATTTTACAGATGCCATGTTTGGAACTTCCCATCTAAAGTACATTACCTGCTGGAAATTGATAAACGCATAGGAATAGCTTGACTCTGCTGAGCAATAGAAAAATTCTGTTTTTTCCTCTATTACAATCTTCTGCACAATGCTTTTGGACATGTGCCATACACAATATAGAGACTGTTTTTTTTAAACAAAAAACTTTAAATAAGTCATGCATGTGCTACACACATGCCCAGGGTTTTTTTTTCAGCCTTTTAGGGAGGGAGGATTAATCCTTTTGTGGATATTTTCACAAGATTTACTACTAAAACCAGGGAGTTTTCCCTGGGTCTGTCACCCACACTTTATAGTGATGGATTAGTGTTTATTTGACTGCATTAGCAATAACATTCTCTTTGTGCAGTCTGAAAAGAGATGGAAGTATAAAGCCCCTGCACTGCGAAGTGTTGTTTAAAAATACAACAAATTTGCAAGCAGGGAGATTTAAACAGGCAGATGGAGAATAGAAAGGTGTCATGATATGATGGAGATCAAGGCAAAGAAGACCAAGGGGGCAACCTGGCCACCAACGTTCCTGCAACTGTCCAATGAGCGCCTTAATGCAAGTCCCAGGACACCCCTTCAACTCTAAAATGACCTGCAGTTCAACTCTGACCATCTCTGAGTTACTATATAGCTCTATAGAAGCAAAAAGAATCCAAAACACAGGAAATAGATCCATCCAAACAATACCCCCTCCCCCAATTATCTACCCAACTTCAATAAATAAATATATCCAAGTATATAACATTACTGAGAGGTCAATGTGTCCCAGTGAAGTGTTGGAGATCAGCTTGTGCTTGCAAGGGAGGAAGGGGGAAAATGCGGGTCAGATTGGCAAAGGAAAACATAACAAGTATACCCAAAGCCTTCCTGTGTCCCTCTCTGAATGGTGTGTTCATTAATAATAGCAATAAGGGCTTGCCTGCCTCCCAGAACAGCATGAGAACTGACCCCTATTATGAATGACAAGGCACAGAAAGAAAGAAACTCTCTGTTGCTTGTTCCTTTCTCAGCACATTAATTTTCTGAGCAACACTCCTTCTGCTGTGGCGTGTCCTCAACCTTCTGCTGCATAGTTGAAGCAAAGCACTGCTTTACAAAAATGTGCTGCGTCCTTGTTAAACCCACCCCACTTCTTTCAACCGCTGTAAAGTTTGTAATACAGGTAGTTCTCGACTTACGACCACAATTGAGCCCAGGAATTTATGTGGCCAAGTGAGGATTTTGTTAAGGGAGTTTTGCCCCATTTTACGACTTTTTCTTGCTACGTTTTCTGAGTGAATCACTGCAGTTGTTAAATCAGTTACATGGTGCTTAAGTGAATTTGGCTTCCCCATTGACTTTGCTTGTTGGAAGGCCGCAAAATATGATCACATGACCCTGGCAACAAATGAAAAAATGGTCATAGGTCACTTTTTTCATTTGTAACTTTGAATGGTCATTAAACGAATGGTTGTAAGTCAAGGATTACCCGTACTTTAAAAGTAATAAAGGGGTGGGGGAAAATGCTTGGTCCTCACACACTTTATTGAGGAGGGTGACTAAAGACATGTGAATATGCATTTTACCAATGCTGCTGCAAAAATCAGCTGGAAAAAAATATATTTTCCAGTGCCTGAGTCATATTTTGCCTCAATAGTAAGAATGCAAAGAACTCTGCCCTTACAGTTAGCATTATAACTGCACAATAACTGGTGGGTTTCCCTGCCTTGATTTCTTTTCCCATCCACCCAGCACCACTTGCTGATGTAAAAAAAACAACACCATCCATTACTGCCCTGTAGAGAACTGTGCTTGGGATGAAGCCTTTAGCTGTGTTTCCTGTTTGTTTATTTGCTTGAACTTCTATGGCTGCCCTTTACCATAGCAAGTTAAATGGAAACCACAATATAAAACTTTAAAACATACAATGCTAAATATAATATTCAAAACAAAACTGGCAGCTGATGGTAAAATAACAATGTAATATAACATCAAAACAACTTAATGATGTCTGTGCCTTGGAAAACAAGAACATAGAACATAGAATAATAGAGTTGGAAGGGAACTCCAAGATCTTCTAGTCCAGGGGTCCCCAAACTTGGCAATTTTAAGACTTGTGGACTTCAACTTCCAGAATTCTCCAGCCAGCATAGCTGGCTGGAGAATTCTGGGAGTTGAAGTCTACGTGTCTTAAAGTTGCCAAGTTTGGAGACCTCTGTTCTAGTCCAACTCCCTTGAGCAGGAGACTCTACCATTTCAGACAAGTGGCTGCCCAGTCCCTTTTTGAAAGCCTCCAGTGATGGAGCACCCTCAACTTCTGAAGGCAAAGTCATTCCACTGGTTAATTGCTCTCATCGCTAGGAAATTTCTCCTTAGTTCTAGGTTGCAAAACATTGAAACAAGTAGATTTCAAAGCTTTACAAAAGGCCAGCAGTGATGGGACTAATCTGATCTCAGGTGATGAATTTCTCTAGAGGACAGGTATTGTGACAGAAAAGGTATGTTTCCTGCATCCTATGAGATGACTTTCTTTAATTGCTGGAACCTGAAGCATACTCCTCCTGACAGATCTAATCAAGTGGGTAGAGACCACTGGAGAAAGACTCCAAACTATCAAGTTGACTGAGTGGCAGGTCACTGAAGCCAAGTTCTTCCCAGTCATGACCTGTCACTTGGTCTATTTGTAGTCATATGTCTACTTTCCTTTTGGCGGAGTGCTAAACCTGCGACCAAAAATAATCTGGCTGACAGGTCTGTGAAGTGCAGGAAGTGATCATCAGACATCTCCCTCCGGCTTCCAGCTTCCCTCTGTCATTCAGACTAAAAAAAAACAAATAAAACTCTTTTCATCATTATTATTATTATTATTATTATTATTATTATTATTATTATTATTATTATTATTATTTTTACAACAAGTCCATCTTTCATTTAAATAGTGTGTTGACTGGGTACATATATCTTGTGCTAACAATTATAATTAACATACTTTTCTTACCGAAATAATAGTAATCACATTTTCTTTATAAGCCCTTATCTCTCACATCTATTATTTTTACAACAATCTTAACTTATTTCTCTATGTTTTCATCTACTCAATTTTAACTTTTCCAACCATTGATAAAATAAATCCCATACTATATAATATTCAGTTTCTTCTTTTTCTTTAATTGCCAATGTTAATCTATTCATCTCTTCACATTCTAATATTTTCTCGATCACCTTTCCCTCTGCTGGAATTTTTTCACTTTTCCAATTCTGAGCAAATACAATTCTAGCTGCAGTTAATACATGAATAATTAAATATACTTTTTCTTTACTATAGCATTCAGGTACCATCCCTAATAGGAATATTTCAGGTTTCAAATCTATATGTTGCTTTATCATTTTTTCCAACCATATGTGTACTTTGTCTAATATATTTTAGCTTCTACACATGTCTACCACATATGGTAATATGATCCAGGTGTCTGATTACACTTCTATCATTTGGCTGATTTATCTTTAAACATTGCCAATTTTGCTGGTGCAAAGTGCCATACAAATTTTCTTTATATGCTGTCAATATTGTTAATTTATAGTTTCTTTCACTTAGCTTCTGGCACTTATCTAATTCTATAGCATACCCCCCAAAATTTACCCATGCTATCATCATTTCCTTCACTTGTTTTTCTTCTAGTTTGACACCTAATAAATAATAATATAATGTTTAATCAGCTTGTCTTCCGTTCCTGTTAATATTTTGTCCAATTCTGTCAACTCCTTGTAAAAACCTTCAGCTTTAAGATCTTTTTCATATCTTGATTGTATTTGCATATATGAATACCAATGCATATCAACCCCTTGTTCGTTCAACTCTTGTTTAGTTTTGAGCTCATCCTTTTCATTCAATATGTCATATTGAATATTGTTATATCTAACAATAGTTCCCATTTTACAAACATCTGGATCAGTGGTGGGATTCAAACATTTTTGCTACCGGTTCTGTGGGCATGGCTTGGTGGGCATGGGGTGGCTTGGTGGGTGTGGCGTGGTTTGGTGGGCATGGCGTGGCTTGGTGAGTGTGGCTTGGTGGGCATGGTAGGGGAAGGATACTGCAAAATGTCCATTCCTTCCCCACTCCTGGGGGAAGGTTACTACCAGTTCTCCAAACTACTCAAAATTTCCACTACTGGTTCTTCAGAGCTGGTCAGAACCTGCTGAATACCACTTCTGATTTCTGTATAAATGTTTCCATTGTCGATAACCAGACTGGAATTTTCATATAATGTTCTCTGATTTTTTTTCCATGCTAACAATAAAGCATTTCTAATATGATGTATTTGAAAATAACCATGTATTTTACTTCTCCCATACCATAAAAAGGCATGCCAGCCCAATTGCAGATTGTGCCCTTCCAACGTCAACAACCTTGTATTCCTTAGGACAATCCATTCTTTCATACCGTGCCTGATAATATAATTCCCAGTTAGGTAACCCAAACCCTCCTCTGGTTCTTGCATTTTAAGATTAAGTCTTGTTTACTTCCCTTGCAATATATATTTCAGTATTATTATGTTAATATCATCAAAATATTTTTCTCCAGTTTTATCGGGATTGTTTGGAACAGATATAGTAATTTCAGTAATATATTCATCTTAATTGTTGGAATTCTTCCTATTAATGATAGTTGCATGATTCCCCATTTTTCCAAATCTGTCTTAATTTGTTGTTTCAATTTATAATAATTATCTTTCTTAATCATTCCACATCTAGCCATTAATTGAATCCCTGCAACCAAAAATAATCTGGTTGACAGGTCTGTGAAGTGGAGGAGGTGATGATCAGACATCTCCCTCCAGCTTCATGGTACACCCCACTGTAACCCATTTAGACTAAAAAAAGAATGAGATAAAACTCTTTTCATTCTTAACCCAGCTCTGGTATATCCCAAACTCTTAAGTTCTCAAGAGATGGTGGGGCTGCCAGTGAGTGGCTATAACTGGCAGCACCTGCAAGTAATAGAAACAGAGAAAACATTGCTGTGCAAAATTCCTTCTTAAGGGAAGCAGCCAAGAATCTGTCCTACAGCCATGTAGGATAAAACCAGTAACACACAGCTAGCAGAGTTCACATTCCTTTCCCAGTTTAATTTGTCCTTCTGGTCTTTAGGGAGTATTAGTCCTATTTTTAAAATACAAGCCGAGTGGCCTTTCAAAGTGCTTTTTATTTATCAATTATTTGACAATCTGTGAAAATAGATGTAAGAAGATGCAGATGGTAATCAGAGTATATTTTCCAGAGCACAGGCTTTAAAATTATACGGCTTCAGTAGGTTTACTATATTTTACCCCATTATATTTCTTCTATTTTTCTCTTTCTGGTAGTCATTCACATGTTTTCATACATGCAGATGGACAGAAATAAATAAGTGAAACTATTTTAGACTGGTTATTCCATTTCTTTGCCAGAGGTCATCAACATCCTTGGGGAATAATTTCCCCAAAGTCACAAGATGATGCTGTCGAAAAGGAAAGAAAACATGAAGCATTTCATTCTCTTTGTTATATTTTTGCCTTTTTTGCTTTTCCATATCATGACCCAACATATATTCAGATTAGCATTTTGATTTCAGTTTGCTGGTAAAGGGTCAGAGGCAAGGAACAAGATGAGAGCCAACTCTGAGGAACCCAGCAGAAAAAAAAAAGTCACGTTGTGTTAATATTGTGGTTATAAACACTATAAATGTTGAAAGGCTCTGTAACTAAATGAAATATTTGACTTCAGCATTAAATACAATATTAATAAAATTCGAGCTTTCTTCCAAAATTATCCGACTTAATTTGTTTTCATTGCTCTGAAGAAAAAAAAATTTTTTCGCAGATAATAAATCACATCCTTGGTTTTTTTTACTGATGTTTCATGGATTCCAAAAAGAGAATTAAGAAAAGCTAAAAATGTTATGTTTTTAGACTTTCACTTGAATATTTTCATTGTTGGAAATATTATTTCTATGTATAATTTTAGTCTATGGATATTTTATATATGTGTTCTGACCCAAACCTTGTTCCAAGGAAACAAACATGAAACAGAGGTAACAGCAAAACCTTTTAATGATTCTTTACGAATTCCGTTCCTTCATGGTTAAAAGGCTGTTTCAAATTAATTATCTCTGATAAAAACGAGACTTGCCAAGGTTGTGCAAGCCTGCCAGGAACACTAGATAAAGTTGCTAAGAAATATTTCAAACACAAAGAGTCTCCAAACACCAGTCAAGATATTCCAAACGTCCACAAGATTTGAGTGCAAAAACTTCTTTGCTTCCTGCAAAGAACTCCGGTTTCTCAGCTGGCTTTTATCTCTTAAGGGAGGGTCCATTTCCTTGCAGCCTTACTCCCAAGTCACCCGTGCTGCTGCAGTTGCTCTTTCCTTTGAGTAGCCGTGCATGCACGCAGACTGGGCACAGGCTCCTCGGGGACCTCTTCATCACTGCTGCCAGCCTCCACAATCTCCCTCCATGATGGTCCTGGCCCCAACCTTGCATCACACATAGGCCCCTCATCTGAGTCCTCGCTTTCCAAGATCTCAGCCGTCCGCACCTGCTGCCGGCGAACCACAACAATATGTGCATTGTCTGGTTATTTACCAGGATCAGAGTTCAGTTTGAGTGAGAGTTGACATTATATAAACATATATTTTGTTTTATTTTAGTAAATTTGCTTTTTGTATCAGAAACCCGAGATACAATTTATAATTTAAAATAAACCAGTCTGATAAAATGTTCAGTTCTAAAGTAACACCTCATATCATACTTTGAAAAACTGAAAACTATTCATAGAGTGCTGATTATTAGGAGCGAGTAAGCCCGTATAGGAAGCCCTCAACTTATGACCACAATTGGGCCCAAAATTTCTGTCACTAAGTGAGACATTTGTTAAGTGACTTTTGCCTCATTTTATGACTTTTCTTGCCACCGTTGTTAAGTGAATCACTGCAGTTGTTAAGTTAGTAACACAGTTGTTAAGTGAAACTGGCATGCCCACTGACTCGGCTCATCAGGTCACAAAAAGTGATCACATAACCCCGGACACTGAAATACTTTGCAAAGTTCCTTAATCTGAGATTGTTTTTCTTGTCTTTAAATTATTTCTTTTGGGGGGGCAATTTCCATCATACGTTCTGACACCTTGTTTGTGTCTGCTTCTTGGTCTTTAGCAGTCACTTTTCATGTGCATTGTTATCAACCAATTGGATTCCATTCCACAGTCCCCCTGGTTCCCTGTCAAGCAGGTGAAGAACTTCAAAGCAGTTTCTAAGGTTTTCCTTCAAAATAATATTATATGCAGTGGCCCCCAAACTTTTGGGCAGCAGGGACCAGTTCCATAGAGATAAGTTTTTCCACAGATCAGAGGGGTGGTTTTGTGTGCTGCCTGCATCCCGCAGACAGGGCTTTATTTTTCTGCATGGCCCAGTTGCTGGCATGCTGTGGCCTGGTGCCCGTCCACAGAATGGAGTTGGGGACCCCCTGCTCTACATCATACCAGGATACTGGTAAACTTTCACCTCTAGCTTAGCTTAACTTGGAACTCACTCAAAAATACACCACACCCTACCAAATATTTGCATTTTTGTATGAATGTTTCCAGAAATTTGCCTAAAACTTTTAAAAAGAGAACTCCATCATAAAATCTGGAGAGGAGCAGGACCCCAAATATAGTTCTGTTCATAACAGTCCCAGAGATACAAATGAGCGGATTCACCTAACAATAAGGACGACAAGAAATTCCTCAATGTTGGCATTACTCACTCAAGATATCACTATCCTAATGCCATAACCAGGGCGCCACATTGTCTGGAATACTGGATATTATAAGATCTTACGAATAATTGTTAAATCGATTACACTTAACTGAAAAATAAGAGGAAGCAGGAACACATCTGATAAATTCCCTTCCTGCAGATGGTCTCTTTGGTTGCTGTGCTTTGTAACTTCTTCCCGGTGCTTTTTAAACAGACAGGGCCATTTAAATCATTCTCCAGGCTTTCTTATTTCTTGTGATTCAGTTGATAATTCAGGCAGGTCCTTAAACACCTCTGTTTTCAAAATAACCTGATATGTGAGTTCTTCCTAGAGAAATATAAAATACGAATGGCAGAATAATAGTCTGTTATCAAAGAAACAAGATCAAGTAATATTGTTCCTTAATTAAACTTACTGAAATATGTTTGCCAATTTATCCTAGTTACCCTAGTAAAATTTATCGCTCTGCTATCAGAGTAAACATATGCACCTCTCTGAATAAACACACGCACTCACACTCTCTGGTGACTTAGACACATTGCGTTCATCCCAATCATCATCATCATAATACAACATTGTCTTGACAACTCTATTTTGTTATTGTTGATTGGAAACAGAAGCAGACTGAAGATATCAAGAAAGATCTAGCTGTGCAAATTGAAGCATGGAGAATATTTTTGTGGAACAAAAAGGGCAGGCAAATATGGAACCTTATAAAATACTATATGTCTTCCTCTCTCATGCATTATAAATTACATATTGTGATTTATCCAAACAAAAGAAAAACACAGTAATATCTCTGGAAATAGTCAAAGCCAGACTCCAAAACTGATTCCAATGTAGCTAGTTGTTTCAGACCAAAAGAACACCTCATACCTAAGCAGGATAAAAGCCATGGAATTGGTAATGAGAGGCAATGAATGGAGAGTTAATGTAATGGAGGATTGTTTAGAATCCTGGATTTGGAGCAATGTCTTGAGTTTAAATTTCTGCTCAGTTCAGTGTGATTCCCATGAAGATAGGTTCTGGACTCCAATGAAGATAAGGAGAGAATTCCAATGCAGTTTCAGGACAAGAGCACAGTTATAAAGGGAAAGACTGTCAGTTATGAGTAGTTGGATGGGGCTTAAGTAACACATGGCTTTAAGCAAGAAGTCAAAACTATGTGATGACCCAGACATACTGACTCTATAGTTCTTTTATTTTTACTTCCTTTCTCCTTCTATCCTCCCAACACAAAAGACTGGAATGGCTTGATTTTGCTGCATAGAGTTCATGAACTAAATCCAATTAATCTGCAAGTTCCATGTGGCTTACAATTGATCCAGGTCTGTCTGTCTGTCTGTCTGTCTGTCTGTCTGTCTGTCTGTCTATCTATCTATCTATCTATCTATCTATCTATCTATCTATCTATCTACCTATCTATCCTATTTATCTATCTAGCTATCTAGCTATCTATCCTATCTAGCTATCCACCCATTCATTTATGAATGTACTACCTAATGTTTATGTAAAAGTGCGACTTGGCAAAAAATTTCTTTCCAGAATGTGAACAAAGATACATTCTTTGTATTTATATGTATTTGTATATGTGTGTATACATATATGCAAACTGTGTTTATATCTATTTTATATTGAAGTATATGTATTTATATACATTGTGTATATACATACATATATACAAACTTGATGATAGCATCTAGAAGAGCCAAATAAAACAGAGTCAGATCTAGTTAGCCCTTGAATGGAAAACCATCAGAAAATCCTAGGATTGTACGCTAGATGGAAAAGTAAAATAAAACAAAACCAGAAGATAATGGCAAACTAGATCCATATTATTAATAAGACTACCTTAAAGTAGTAACCATAAGTTGACTTCAGTTTGAAAGAAAGTCATCGTTATGCATAGCTAACACAGCATTTTTCCAAACATATAGCTTGAAGATGCATGGATGTCAGTTCACAAAATTCCACAGAATGCTGGCTGCAGAATTCTAGGAGTTCAAGTCTATACATTTTCAAGTTGCCAAGGTTGAAAAGCACTGGCTTAATTTATTTTATGTGGGAAAAATATGTATTGGAAGGGTGCCATTGATTGCAATCTCAATCCCTTCCTTTGGTACTCAATTCTAGTCATCCTGGTACCAGCAAAACAATGACAACAGCAGAACCCTGCCAACCAAATTCCTTTTATTAATGATTATTTCCTTGTACTAGTAATGCTTGCAGCATTTCCCCTGTATGGGTGGTGGTGGTGGTGCTCAGAGTGCTTCTGAAAGTGGTGACCTACACAGGCTGGGCAGCCATTTCATGTTTGATTGCTGTTGATCTGAAATGGCTGGCAGTGATTTTTGGCCACTTCCAGATCACTGCTGAGTACATTTATTCATATTGAGATTAATGAATAAGAAGGCATCTTTAACTTAATTAAAAAGGCAGTCTGTATGTTCTTTTTTATTTTGCAATTCTCAGAAATGTAAAATTAATTAAACCTCACTCGCATCTGTTATATATATATATATATATATATATAAGTTGTTGGTTTAAGTTTTAAGCCCTCAGTTAATTCCATCCTGAAGTGCCAGGGAGAATGAGTCAGCCCAACCTGTCCCAATTTTTATAGCACATTAGCCTACAGTGAAACAGCAGAAAATTTAGTTTTTTGGCAAAGTTTGATTGATTGGATTACTCAGTAGAGTGTACACATGTGGCAGGAATTAGCACTAAGCCATGCTGCAATATCCTCATTTATCAGGGTTTGAATGACAAGAGGCCCAGGGAAGGGTTTCAGTGGATTATGAGAGGTTAAATAAGTTAATAATGGATCCTTTTGCATCTTTAGAAAAGCAGGGTGCAAGACATGATTTTGGTATATTAAGATTTATTGTCTTGTTGGGCCTTATATGGCATCAAACAGGGTGTCTTGGAAAGCCAGCAAATGAAACACCCAGTGTTACTTGATTAGTTAATTGACCAACAGCCTTTTCTTTATTTTTCTGATATTTTTTAAAAAGCTATAGGTACATAAAATGCATATATTTAGGTCAAATTACATTATCTCAATTCAGCTATTAAGCATTAAGTTGGAGGATTTTGTTGTATGTATACTGTATATATATGTACAATGATAAGGAATTCAATTCAATTTTTTTTAAAAAAGCCAATTTTTATGCCTCGTGAGAACTTGACAGAGTTTCTTGAAGAATTAAGAACTTCGTACAACTTCTTCCCTCTCTTCCCTACTCACACATATTTTACTATTATGCAGCAGGGAGTCTTCTAGTGCTCTGTTTTATGGAAGAATGGGCATTTTTATTGCAGGTTAAATTATTACACCATAAAACTGTAATAGGATGATTTCATCCTAATCCACATGGAACTATCTGAAACTTATGAGCATTGAGAGCCAAGTGGCTTCAAGAATAGCCCACTTTAATACCTGATGGGTATGTATATTTGTAGTATCCAAAATAAGGGAAAGCTAGAAACATCTGCTTTATTGGAATACAACTGGAAATTATATTGTGACCAAAACTGAAATGGAACTGCATTTTTTTTGGACTGCAACTAGTCTTACATTTCTTTCCCTCTTTTAGCTGAAACTATCAGAAAATGTCCATAATGAGAACTATTGAAAATATTATCTCCATTTATGGTCATTTGAATGGTTCAACATGCTAGTTATTGCCCATTAACTCTTCTGTGGCATAGGACCTAGTTATTTGGAGAACCATCTGTCTCTCATAGTGTCTGACAGTCCTGTGAGACCAGGCAGTTCATTGGTTTGGATCCCATTGATTGAGCAATGTTATCTCTTGTGTTGCAGCTCCTACCCTCTGGAGCAGTAATTCCCTAGAGTCCTCAGGTTAGACATATTCTCCAGTACTTGATTGGGTCTATATTCACCTCCACTAGGTGGATAAGACTAGGAATTCAACTCCACATGAAGGCTAAAATTACTTTTATTGAGATTGGCTATAATAACAAAATCTTGCAAGTCTGATTGTGCCATACCTCATTTTATATTTTCAGTGCATTAGGGAGACATTTGCCTGTGCTGAATGTTATCTCATTGTACTGAACTTAAAAATATTTCAGCTCCTTTTGCTTAAGTAATGGTTCCTATATACAGTATTTCCATCAAAGTAATTTTCCTGACTCTTTACATGGTGAGAGATAAGTTTAATGACAATGCAGGAACATGTTTTCTATTTGTTCCCTCATATAATGCTGTTTTTAAAGAAAGAAAGAAAGAAAGAAAGAAAGAAAGAAAGAAAGAAAGAAAGGAAGGAAGGAAGGAAGGAAGGAAGGAAGGAAGGAAGGAAGGAAGGAAGGAAAAGGAAGGAAGGAAGGAAGGAAGGAAGGAAGGAAGGAAGGAAGGAAGGAAGGAAGGAAGGAAGGAAGGAAGTGTTGTGAATCAATAAAAGTGAATAACCTAAATGCAAATTAGGGGTTGAAAACCTGCACACTTGATTGGTCCTTATACAACAACTTGGGATTGGGCCAGAACTAGTCCCTGATTGGCCACTTTTGGGACTATTCTTATTGGTTAGTAGTTTGAACTTGTTGCACATTTTCATTGGTTAATAAGGCAGCAGCTAACCCTATAAAAGGGTTACTGCTGCCCATAGCGTTGCTCTGTTATGTTCTATTACTTTATTAAAGAGTTGAAGTCACTGGTCAGATGTCTGGTCTCCGTTACTCTCCATACTTAACACTGGCAACGAAGGTGGGATCCGGAGACCGAAGAGCTGACTAACCTACAGAGCAACTAACAGAGCACGTGGTCGAACACGCACCATCAACGGCAACATGGCCAGCAGTGCCGTACCACCCGCTCCATTCAACCCAGAAACCGAAGACTGGGAGGCCTACATGGATCGGTTCCAGATGTTTCTGGAGACCAACAATTTGAAAGATGCGACAACCGGCAAAAAAGAGCTATCTTTCTAACTCATTGTGGGCCAACCGTGTTTAAAATGGCAAAGTCGCTTGCCAAGCCAGCAGAGGTAAAAGAAATGGACTGGGACGCCTCGAGCCGTTACTACGGGCTCACTACGCGCCCACCGTGCCAACCCTAGTAAGAAGACACGAATATTACCAGAGGGACCAACGGAAGGGCGAAAGCCTCGCCAATTACATCGTGGACCTCCGGAACCTAGGAGGCCTCTGCGGGTTCGCAGACTTAGAAGAAGCCCTCCGGGACCGCCTGGTTCTGGGCCTAGAAGACGGCGCGATCCAGAGCAAAATTATGGCTAAGGGGACATCAGCCTCACCGATGCCCTTAAAGAAGCCTCGGCAGCGGAGGCGACCAAGAAGTCGGCAGCCCAAATGCGCCGCACCAATGCACCGCTACGTAAACTCGCCACTGATACCTCGCCTCGCTCGGAGAGACACCTGGTATCAACTCACCACGAAGACCTAGAGTCCCTGTCCGACAGCGATGAGGAAGAGGTCAACCGACTTCGAACGGAGAGAGACCAGTCCACACAACACTCATTGCGACCGTGTGCCGGCTGTGGAGCCAATCACCCACGATCCGGCTGCAAATTCCTCGACGCACTCTGCCGCCATTGCGGGAGACGAGGTCACATCACAAAGGTTTGCAGAAGCAAACAGAACTCCAAACCCCGACAGGCCGAATACCAGTCTTCAGGATTCTTCGGCACACACCGAGAAAAATTGAACCACTCCTACAGAAACAAACTGTCCACCACTTCCACCAGGCGTGAAGAAACCCGGCGGAAGAGACCCACCAAACAATCACCATAGGCCACGCTACATCCCTTGATGCCGGGAAAATCCGAGTAAAGATCGCCATCGAAAACAAACCTTGCGTGATGGAGGTAGACTCGGGATCTTCCCTCTCGATGGTATCGTGGAAAACGCTCCAACAGCTCATTCCCACGATCCGCCAAGACCTTAACCCTCAAAGGGTTATACTCAAAGACTATCAGGGTAACAGAATTCCCGTTGTCGGGTCCCGCAAATTCCAGGTCTCATTCAAAGACCGCACCGTCGCACTAGCACTAACGGTCGTGGATCGAGACAGGCCTAGTCTTCTAGGCCTTCAATGGTTCAGGCCGCTCGGGATCACTGTAGCCGAGTCCACAAGGCCGAGAGCGTCGATTGGGAGGAAGCACTCGTGCAAGAATTCCAAGACGTTTCGCGAACGGACTAGGCAAGTATAAGGGGACCCCAATCTCATTTAACTTGAACCCTGAGATAGCACCCATCCGCCTTAAGCCGCGTCGGGTGCCGTTCGCCTTGAAGCCTAAAATCGACGAACAACTCGATAAACTAATAGCGCAGGGCGTACTGGAACCCACCGACCACGCCCGTTGGGAAACCCCGATAGTGACGCCTATCAAGCCTGATGGGTCCCTAAGAATTTGCGGAGACTACCGGGCCACATTAAACCACGCACTGCAGCAAAGTGCTTATCCAGTACCGGTAGTGCAACATTTACTCCATTCCCTGGGCGGCGGAAAGTTTTCGCCAAACTAGATCTAGCCCAGGCGTATCAACAATTGCCTGTAGACCCAACCACAGCCGAGGCGCAAACGATCGTAACACATAGGGCATTTAAATGCAACCGGCTCCAATTGGGGTGGCGTCGCCCTGGAATCTTCCAGAGTTTAATGGAAAGGTTGTTACAAGGGATAAAAGGCGTTGTCCCCTATTTCGACGATGTACTCATCGCCGCACCTAACAAAGACATCCTAGAAAAACGACTCAGAGAGGTTTTACGAAGATTCCAAAATGCAGGCCTCAGAGTAAAAAAAGATAAATGCCAGTTATGTACCGAAAAAGTAGAATTTTTGGGATATCTCCTGGACAGCCAAGGAATTCATCCCACCGAAGACAAATTACGAGCAATTAAAAAGGCACCCACTCCAAGGAACAAGGCAGACCTACAGGCGTTCCTTGGACTTATCAATTTCTATAATGTGTTTTACCCCACAAAGCAACAGTAGCTGAACCATTGCATAGACTATTAGACAAAAAGCAACGTGGGTTTGGGGGCAACGGGAACAACATGCTTTCCAACAAGTAAAGCAATTGTTAACTTCTGATTCAGTACTTATGCAGTACAACGAGATTCTGCCGCTCACTATCACGTGTGATGCATCACCTTTGGGGTTGGGGCAATTCTGGCCCACGTGTTACCAAATGGAGCGGAGGCCCCCATCGCGTTTTTTTTCACGAACCTTAGCTAAAGCTGAACGAAATTATAGTCAGCTGGACAAAGAAGCTTTAGCTATTGTTGCTGCAGTTAAAAGATTTCATGAATATGTTTATGGCCGTGCGTTTACAATAATCACTGATCATAAACCGCTACTGGGGATCATTGCGGTAATAAACCAACCCGTATATATTGTCCCCCAGAATGACCCGTTGGTCTGAATTCCTGGTGGCCTACAACTACACCTTGCAACACCGCCCGGGAAATTGATTCTCCACGCCGATGCATTGAGCAGAACACCGCTCCCAGACGCTGTTGTGGATCCAGCCCCAACCCTCTCAACACTACAGATCGAAGCTCTACATGCACCACCCTTGACGGCTAGAGACATTGCTTTTGAAACGAAACGTGACCCAGTTCTGCAACACATACTACGCTGGGTTGAACGGGGTGGCCAACGGACCAAATAGCACCTGAATGGGCGCCCTTCAAAGCCCGCCAAACCGAGCTGTTTTCCCAAAAAGGCTGTATCTTGTGGGGCGATCGAGTCGTAATCCCTGGCAAATTGCAACAGACTGTTTTGGCGGTATTGCATGAGGGACATCCGGGTATTGTGTGGATGAAATCACCGCACGCAGCTATGCTTGGTGGCCGGGAATCGACAAAAGAATCGAGGCCTGGGTCGCTACATGCCAACGTTGCCAGGACGTCAGCAACGCCCCACCTAAAGCAAGCCCAACCGAATGGGAAACGCCGAGGGGACCGTGGTCCCGTATTCATATTGACTTTGCGGGGCCTACCAAAGGTCACACTTTCCTGATTACTGTCGACGCCTATTCTAACTGGCTCGAGATTCATCGAATGCACACAACTACAACAGACTCAGTTATTAATAAATTAAACAGACTATTTGCCACACACGGGTTTCCGGACGTGTTGGTCTCGGACAACGGCCCACAGTTCACTGCATTGCCCTTTAAACAATATCTTGCTGATCGGGGCATCCGCCATGCGCTAACCTCGCCCGCGCACCCTGCGGCGAATGGACGTGCAGAACGCATGGTACAATTTGTAAAAAGACCCTTCACAAAATGGAATTTGGCAACATCGATGAGAAAATCAATCGAATTCTCTTGTTGCAGCACATCACGCCCACAGCATGACCAACAAAACACCCGCTGAACTTCTTATGGGGCGGAAAATACGATCGCAACTTGACCGGCTCCACCCCGCTTTCGCACCGAAAAACCTTTCGGCTCCAGCAGCAAATGCCGGGAATTTAAGGTAGGCGATTTAATCTTTGCCAAAAACTTTTCCGGCGACCCGTTATGGTTACCCGCAACCGTTACCCACCTCAACGGGCCTAGATCTTACCGCCTGCTAACAGACGATGGGAGGGTGTGGAAACGCCACATAGACCAGCTCCGATCGAGATTACCACCCAGCGGCCATGACTTCCCCAGTTCACCAACTCAAGGGGAGGAAGTATCGAGGGAATTGACTTTGATACAACTAATAGCAGGTCAACGGGAGCCCTACAGCCCAGCGAAGCACCGGAACGTGAAGCGGGGAGGGAGTTGACGTTTTCAGGGAACTTTAATACGGGGGAAAACGAACTGCAAAACCCTGAAGAAACACAGAGTAGCAGAGACAACCACAGTGAATGCAGCACGGAATCGCCGTGCAGCGAAATAGAATTTAACAAAGGTCATCCGAACGCTCCACCGGAACCGGACATTAGACAAAACCGGTGGAGCCTCGGAAATCATCCAGGCAGACCAAACGGCCTGCCTATTTTGAGGATTTTATTACAGCTCCCTCAAACGGAACCCAAGGGGAGGGGTGTTGTGAATCAATAAAAGTGAATAACCTAAATGCAAATTAGGGGTTGAAAACCTGCACACTTGATTGGTCCTTATACAACAACTTGGGATTGGGCCAGAACTAGTCCCTGATTGGCCACTTTTGGGACTATTCTTATTGGTTAGTAGTTTGAACTTGTTGCACATTTTCATTGGTTAATAAGGCAGCAGCTAACCCTATAAAAGGGTTACTGCTGCCCATAGCGTTGCTCTGTTATGTTCTATTACTTTATTAAAGAGTTGAAGTCACTGGTCAGATGTCTGGTCTCCGTTACTCTCCATACTTAACAGGAAGGACCTTATATTGAGTCATTTTGTTGGTCCTGTCAAAATTGATAAGCAATGGATCCAGAATTTTAAATGGGCATATAAGGTTTGTAGTTATAGTATATTCTCAAACATGTGCAAACTATTTCAAATAACATTAATTTGCTCCAGGCAAGATTGAAGTCAGCTTGCAGAGTGTGTGATGGAACCATTTATATTAATATTTATATTTTCTACAGAAGCTCAAAAGTACAATAATTACAACTTTGTAAAGTAGCTTGGGCTGAGTAAGAGTTACTGGCCTGGTGAGTTGTGGTTGAGTGTTTCTCCTCAGAGTAACACTTACACAATGGTGCAAGGAATGGGAAGAGAACAGGAACTAATTGCACCAATTTATTCCTGAATATCATGATGACTAGTTACCCCCTAGTTTCTCATAACAAAGGCCTAATGTTATGTGTTCAGCATTAGTGAGAGGAAGACTCACACATAGGTACAACTGATGAACCCAGAGCCATTGCAAAGATCGCCATCAGACATGTCATTTGAAGACTTGAGTAAAAAATCTTCCTCTTCCTCATTTATTTTTATTTATTTTATTTATTTTATTTGCCAATTGTTTACAAGATAATAAGTATAAGTGTATATATTTTTATTGAAATTTGTGTGACCAAATTCTGCAAAGGAAATGCACATCCCAATGCCAGGCTTCTAGAAATTGCAGCCCCAGCAAATTTGGAGAGATCCAGGTTGGGGAAGGCTCTACTAAATTAACAGTCAGACCAGGACTCTTAACACTGAAATAATCTAAGGTAAACTGAAAACAGATGTTAATAAACTTGGCAGTTCTTGAGCCTCAGTTACACGGCTCCTAATTACAATGGTACAACTGAAGAAACTGCATCACCAAAATATAGAGAAAATGCTTCAGCATTAAATCACATATCAGTGATGGAGAGGAGGAGCTTTGGTGATTTCCCATGAGACAACTGTCTCAAAGACTTCCAGTCCCAGATTTTCTTCTACATAAGCAGAGAAGAGGAACAGCTGATAAAAAAAAGTCAACAAATGGTAGTAATCAGAAGCATTGTACCTCAGGGATGCTGAGAATCCTACAAAAGCGTATGTGAATAAATTCACACTTTGTATATTAGGACATCTGGCTAGAAAGGGAAATAATGGAATTGCATTTTTCTTTTATCCTAGCATTTTTCCTGTGAATGCAAAGTTAGCTTTTTTTTTCTTTAATAAATTGATGGCTGATCTACTGGTTGAGCCAGGAATTGACCAACTAGCTTGCTGCTCAATCCTGACATTGTGGGCTGATAGTGACAGACCCAAAAGTCACCCAGCCAGTTTTCATGGACTAGAATTCACAGTCTCCTGGTTTCTAACCCGGTGCCTTAACCACTAGAGCAGGGGTGTGAATTCTGGGAGTTGAAGTCCACAAGTCTTAAAGTTGCCAAGGTTGGACACCCCTGCACTAGAGAAAACGGCTCTGGTGCTAGACTCTACTTCTATATGAAATTTAAAAAAGAGGGACCACCATGTTGCAAATTTACATTAATTAAGCCTAAAATAACATTTGGAACCTGGACAGTTGATTAAGTAATGTATCTTTAGTTAATTAACCATATTTGATCATTTGAGACTTCATATACAGTATGTATGAAGTCTTTTTACAGCTAAAGAATTTCTGAAAGTATTTATAACAGACCTAATTACTCAGAGAATTGGCATTTGATAACTGATACATTCTGAATTTCACTATCAATGATAAAAAATGATAGGAGAGGGAGAGTGGGGAGGGAGATGGAGAGGGAGAGAGAAAGAGGGAACTGGACATGCAGTAATATCCAGATTTTTCTTTCACCTTATACAAAAAGAAATCAATTGTTTATTCAACATTTAACTATAATGCAAATAATATTGTCATAAATGTAGACATTGACATTAATTTACTGTAACTCATTCAATTAGCCAATTCAGTAATACTCTTGTTAAAAATTTTCAAAATCAAAACGAGCTATTTTGAGTGTGGGAAGCTCCTTATTTATTTTAAGAATGTGTTATTTTTTTCCCCCAAACAGTGTTGCTGTTCTCTTTGAATTGTCCTTATGGGTATTTCATCCTAATATGGTAAGGAATATGATGTCTGAACTGTCCACATCCTTGTTGTTAGACTTCCAGGAGACCCACTAATATAAATATCTCTTAATACAAACAACCTCTTGTGTTCTTCTTTGTAGAAGTCAGGGCTCCAGGCTGGACCTTAGGGTTGAATCATCCTTTTGAGGTTATTTGGCTAGACCAATTTACTTTCCTTCCTACTCACAGTCAGCTGCCTGCCTTGTCGAGACAACACTCACTAGTTACTATTGGCTTACTCCAGCTTGAAGACCAAAAAACAGACTGAGAAGGAATCAGGTTTCTTTCTCTTATTTAGAAAAAGAACTAATGTGTGTGTGTGGGGGGGGGGACTTTGTCTGGCTCTTGATCCTAGAGAAACTCCCCTATCTTTAACAGATCCTGAAAGGAAAATAGTTTTTTTTTTTAAAAAAAATGTCTTCTAGTGACAAATGTGATAGAGCAAATTGTAAGATTGAGCAGTTTAGGCTCTTTTATGCATACTGTTTATTTACCATAGTATTTGTTCATAACCCTCAAGAAAAACACAACAGTCAGGAAGCTGGCACCACTGGGCGACTTATACACTTGATAAATAAACAAAAATGTATAAATAAATACATTATGCTTTTGGGGCTTGCTTGAGGAGTACATTTCAGCTAAGTTATTTGTGGTACAACGAAGTTCAGGCTGAAAAAATATACAAACACTGAAGAGAGATGGATGAATCTCCCAAGATTTCAGAAGTTGCCATCATGTTCACTTGTTTATTAGATTTACATGTCCTATCTTTTATTTACTATAATAAGTCAAGGTGGCAAACATAGATCTCCCCCTCCCATTTTTCTCCTGCAACAAAAACCCAGTGAGGCTAAGAGAAAATGAATAGCCCAACATCTCTGAGGGAGCTTTCATGGTGGAGAGTTAGAGTACTGGCTCACCCCACACCTATGCAATTCTTTAATCTCTGGGCCATGGTGGCTTAGAATAAAGATTGGAAAAGATATGCAGGTGGACAAAGTACAGACTGTAAAGTGTATAAGAGGCATGCATAAGAGCACCACCGTGCCTACCGTCCCTGTCCTAATGTCCCCTTTTATTTGTACCCATTTCATGTACTCATAATCATGTTTCTAATTATATCTGTTATCTAAAACATGCTTGACAAAACAAATAAATAAAATAATAATATGCAACATATGCTCTTTCCAAGCTATTGGAGAATCCTTAAATAGATAGCTTCACAAGCAACACTGAGTTTTCTAGACATTATATCAATTCAATGGACTGAGGAGGTCACATTGATATAGGGGCATGATGACTGAACTTCTAAGCAGTTGCCACTCATGCTCCTCCTTTAAAAAAACTTTCAGACAAATAAAAAATAAAAAAATGCTATGCAGTTGGTAATTGAGATGACAAAATCTCCTTTTTAAAACATTGTTTCCTCATGAGGATGTTCCTTCACTTTCAATGGTGCTTATGGACATCTAAATCAATATTACTCAGTCTACAGAACTTTAGAATTGTTTAGACTTCAACTCCCAGAATCCCTCCAGCCAGTAGGCTGGCTGGGGGAATTCTAGGAGTTGAAGTCTAAACAATTCTAAAGTTCTGTAGGTTGAGAAACCCTGTCTAAATATGTTATTATGCTGAATAAATAATTTGGGCTGACCTTCCCCAATCTAGACTTCTCCAGTTATAGTAGACTTATTCTGGAAAGCCTAGTTCTAAAATACTGCATGAAGTCTTCACAGAGTCCTTTCAAGAAACACTTTTTGGCAACTATGCTGAGGCAAAGCACATTAGATTACATTTTAGGTTTATGTATTGATAAGTCTGAATTACGTTTTTCAAAATATTTTTCCCCTTTGCTGCCCTGGATGGTTCAGAGACTGCCAATACTTAAGCTCCATCATACTTCACACAATTCTGTGTGAAAAGGGAAGGGTAAGAAGGATAGAATAGAAAAAGAAACAATACCTGATGCCTCTCTCACTCTTGTCCTTCCTCCCTCATTAATTAATTATTTCCAAGTAATAGTAAAAAAGAAATATAAAATTTTTACAAAGCGTGAACTCAGCATATTCTCTGCCCATCCTGATTTGGATTTATTAAGGAAAATGTATATACCACCAAAACTCTTGTATCTATAACCTTTAACTGGGGGAAATGGTACAACATAAGGCAAAATGATTTGTTTTGAGATACTGTACCTCCAATGGACAAACTCAGAGAACGCCTACAAAATCTGGGAGCCATGGCTCCCATGGAATTGAAATTTGGCAAATTGTATAAACCATTTTATGACTTAAAATAAAACTTTCATGTCTATAACCTTTACCTGGGCAAAATGGTCCATCATAGGGCAAAACCTTTGTGACATACATATCTCAAATGGGTTAATTTATAGAATATGTCCAAAATTCAAAACCTAGGACTTTGGTAGAATTGAAATTTAGCCAATTTTATAAAACATTTTAGGACATAAAGGTCACCATTAGGCAGTTTATGTCATAACACAAGATGCAAAAAAATAAATAAAAAAAATCCTGATGTTTGAATGTGCCATAGAGTTCAACATGAGCTATTTTCGATATATTTCGAATATCTCTCTGAATGTGTAAGAACTTTTCAAGCAGAACTTTTCAACTTTTAATGGACACTCTGCCATTGTTGAAGGCATTGAAGAATCTGGTATGGAAGTATCTCTGAAATGATGATCCAACAGATCATGGATTGTCTAGTTTCCATGTATGTATACATTTAAAATGGATAGACATATTCATTTTCCTCATTTTGTCTCCCAAACTCCATTCTCTTTCTAGGTGGGGGAATCATAGCACTGAAACCTGAGGTAAAAAAAAGCTGGACTGGACTGGCAAAACCCCTTTTCATGGAAAGTTTCTATTTGTATGCAAAGAAGAATCTAGTTTTGATTATTTTTTTTCAGAGTGAGTGATACAATATATTTGATGCATTATTTGAAATTTTAAGCTTTTGTTTCCCCCACAAAAGATGTTTTGATAAAATATTGCTGCTAAGCTAACCACAGGGAACTATACGTAAGCATGATCTTATCAGAGAGGAAGAAAATGACTTCAATAATAAAAAATAAATAAAAAATAGCAGTGTAGCAGAGCTAGCACAGTAGTAGAAAATCATGTACAGATGGTCCTTGATTTACAACAGTTTATTTAGTGAGAGTTCAAAATTACAATGGCACTGAAATAAGTGACTTATGACCATTTTTCATACGCATGATCATTGCAGCAATCCCATGGTCACCTGATTAAAATTCAGATGCTTGGCAGCTGTCTTGTATTTATGACAATTGCAGTGTCCCACAATCCTTTTGTAATCTTTTGATGAGCAAAGTCAATGGAAAAGGCAGAGTCACTTAATAACCATGTTACTAATTTAACGGCTGCAGTGATTCACTTAACAAACCACATCAAGAAAGGTCATAAAATGGGGAAAACCTCACTTGGCAACTGTCTCATTTAGTGACAGAAATTTTGGGTTCAATTGTGGTTGTAAGTTGAGGACTACCTGTTTTGTCTTCTTCCAATAACTGTTTCAACTGCAACTCCCAGAATTCCTATTGGGATACAGAGAACTTATTTTTAATGACCAATTGCTAGTGTATTGTTAGTAATATTATGGCTCTGATGTTTCTTTAAAAAGTGATTGCTTGCTAAATGGCAAGAATACTTATGAAACCAACTTAATTGTGAAATGCTGCAAGGGAATTCATATTGTTTCAAATATTTGTTTCTAAGCAAGACTTTGATATTAAACTGGATTAACTCTTAATTCTGATGCTCTGAGCCATCTTTCAGATCGTTTTTAGGTCTCTGATTGTTACTGTTATCCCAATCTAGGAATAGGATTTTTGTTGTTGTAGTTTTGGGGAGGGTTGCTTGTTTTTGTATGCTTCTTTCATCAGTTTTTGTTCTTGGTCTTGAGACAGAAATGATCGTATGTGTAAATAAATATTTCCTCAATGTAAGGTGAAAAATAGATGTCTCATGAGAAATAGAAAGACCAGCGGTGACATGATTGCAGTGTTCCAATATCTAAGGGGCTGCCACAAAGAAGACGGGGTCAACTTATTCTCCAAAGTGCCTGAAGGCAGGACCAGAAGGAATGGATGGAAACTAATCAAGGAGAGAACCAGCCTAGAACTAAGGGGACATTTCTTGACAATTGGAACAATTAATCAGTGGAATGGCTTCCCTTCAGAAGTTGTGGATTCTTCAACACTGAAGGTTTTTAAGAAGAAATTGGACAACCATTTGTCTGAAATGGTATAGGGTTTCCTGCCTGAGCAGGGGGTTGGACTAGAAGACCTCCAACGTCCCTTCCAACTCTGTTATTCTTTGCAGGGAATTTATCTAAGAGCTAAAACTGGTACCTAACTAGTGACAAGTAATTAAATGGAATGAGTTGAGTGATGCTGGTTTAGCAGAACTGAAAGTATTGCATAATGAGCCACAGTGATTTAGTGATTTACCTAGTTATCATTTGAGGATCTTCTCATTCAAACAGGATTCAAACCTGCTTTCAATATGAAACATTGCCTTGTCTGTCCTGCTAAGACAATTGCCTTGTCTGTCCTGTATAATGACTTTTTGTCAAATAAAACATAGAAATGCAACCCCTGTTGATTCTTCTGTGTCTTTTCAGTGGTTTTCAGAGGTTTTCTTTCCCACTACCTGGTTATTCTACTTATGCCTGAATTCTAGCACTGAATTCTACTTGTTGATTTTGCCTTGTTAACCAATATTTAGGACAAGGGTCTTCGAACTTGGCAAGTTTAAGACTTGTGGACTTCAACTCCCAGGATTCTTGAGCTAACATGACTGGAGGAGGAATTCTGGGAGTTGAAGTCCACAAGTCTTATAGCTGTCAAGTTTGAAGACCCTTGATTTAGGATTTAAAATTCCTGCATGTTTCTATTTAATTTCACTGGTATAAATAGGTCAATGATGTGTGTAAATTCTAAAATAGGGTTAGCACTTTTAAAAAACCAAACAAAGATTGCAGAGAACAAAAGTCTGATGCTAACTATTACAAGATTTGATTATTTCCAGAATGTTAAGTTGGCCTCTAAAAGATTGCCTGTTCTTACACAGGGAAGGTAGAAAACATGTGATCTGACATGTGTTGCTGTAATATTCTAGGATCCTTCACCATTGGCCATAAGGATAAAATTTCTAGAAGTGGTAAAAACAATTTGTGAAGGGCCATAAGCTTAGCAACCCTAATGCAAAAGACTGCAATATGAAGACTGGCAAAATAATAATGCCCAATACATATAAATAGAAAGTACTCTCACTGGTTATAGTTTGATGACAGCATACAGGTGATGAATATCTTAATAGCAACCTGTGCTCCTGGTTGGCCTGTGTTCATTAGCATATCTAAGAACAAATATGGGTAGGGGTTGACCTTAGATTCCTGCTGAACTAATGTAGATTAGAAGATAGGGACTGTCCCATCAGTGCTCTTGCTATCTGAAGACTAAAAGAACAATTGCTCATTATCACTGCTGCATGCTGTTCCTAAACTGACCGTAACTGTTTGCTTTTTGCAAGCTTAGAATTAATCTCACAAGGGATCTCTCTGTACTTATTACATAATAGATAACACACTCTTTACAGCCTGGATGCTCTTAGAAAAAAATGAGTTGAGAGCCCACAAAAAAAGATCTCACTACGATTTGTGCTCTGTTTCATAAATCAGTTCTCATTTTCTAATATTGTTTGGTTGAGCTACTAGTTTGAATTTTTGAGAGGCATCCCAAACAAAAATCAAGGTGTTCCCTAGACAGGTATTCTGCTTAGTGCAGAAGTGTTTAGCCTTAGGACCATAAACAATAAAGAAATAAGACAGGAGCATTGTCTTTTACTATTTTGAACATCTACAAATGCTGTCAAATCCATTTGCAGACTATTATTCTATTAAGGACCAAACCTTTGCAAGATATAGCTTTGAAAGAGATGTCTAGGTTCTGATATTCTCTAAAATAATGCATTCTGCAGAAGGTCCTATTTCATCTGAAATGACACAGAAAGAGCAAATAATATTGAGATATTAACAATTGGTGCCTTAACAACTTCACATACATCCATTCAGAATCATTTACATCACAGAATAATTGATATAAATGCTAAGTATCAATATGCTGAGTATCAATGTTAAGAATTTTCGGCTTGTCATTCTTACAGTGAGCTCAGGGTGGCAACCATGAATTATTCCCAGGCCTCAAAGCAGTCCTGTGAGGTAATTAAGAAAGCTCTAGGGTTACCACCCAAATGTCATGGATTTGAAGAGTTCACAATCTGTATTTCACCCTTGATAGTTCATATAAAAGTGAGCTTTCATAATATGTAGGTGAACACATTAGAGCAGAAATTCTATAAAACATAAGATTTGTTAAGCAAGCTTTTTAACAGGTTTAAGTTCTTGATTAAATTGATTAAATTATGTTTAGTAAATGAAATCTTCATTTTTGATAACTAGGCTAACAATGAAAGCAGTATGTGGCTTAATATGTAATATTCCCCTCTACCTCATACAAAAAAATATAGCAGTTCACTTTTTAGGCATGGCCATTTGATAATACTTCAGCCCTTATGGTTTAAAAGAGAGAAAGTGAGAATTTAAAAGAAAGATTGAAATTTTGTATCAACAGCAAATTAGTTGTTCTACCAGTTAAGAGGTAACCACCTAAGGTAAAATGTCATTAATAATGAGTGTCAACTAAAATTGCACCAAAGTTACCCTCTTCCCTAATATTAGTGGTTAGTTAAAAAAATATTTCAGTGAACAGACGAATACAGCTGACATTCTGTGCGCTAGCAAAGTACAAAATTGAAAATGGTTGGTCTGAAAATAATAAACACTCATCTCCTGTTTATAATTGTATATTCTTCAACTCAGGAAAGCAGAAACTGTAATATGGAAAAAATGAACCAGATGAATGTCTAGTTAGCAATTCTCTGAGCCATAATTCAGTCACATCGTTTGGCAAATATTTATGAATAATGAATTTGTCCATGGAAATCTGGATCAAAGTACTGACAAACCATACACCACAAGTGGAGTGCAGTTCACAAAAATGATGACTTGTGACAAACAGCTGTTTCAAATTGGCCCACAAAAAGCTTTCAAAGTTCAGTAAAACCCTAACCTGCCCATTTTTGTTTATTTATTTATTTCCCAGGCAAGTACAAAATAGCTGCAATAGGATTGGCTGCCGTGGGTCAAGTAATGCATGCTGATCTTTTGGTATGCTGACATGTTTTTTCCCCCTTAGATTTATGACAGAGAACTAGGAAGCCATTCATATGAAGAAGTTATCCATCTACCAGTACTCCAGATCCTGCCTTCTATATATTGTAGCCCACAGAATTAAACCCCAGGCCTATTCCTCCCACATCTTTGAGTTGGGTAAGCTAATTTCCTGGCCACACACAGCCTTTTGCCATCTTCTCTTTGTTAACAAAATGGCTTTCCTTGGAATGAAAACCAGAAATCCTGCCTCATCATCTTCAGTCTTTACAAATTACTCTATAAAGATGTTTCCTTGCTTATTTATTTGCAGTACTGGCTGAGCCAAGTCTTGCTGCACCAGTTAACTTTTAGTAGTTGTGAAAGCAGAAGTAATACTATCTCTTCTGACTCATAATGATTCTTCAGGCACTTAACTGAGGACTAAATACTAAATTCTAGTTCTAAACTATAGCAATGCATCTATCTCCTCTTCCTAATTAAACAGTTGTCCACCTGTTAAATGACTCAATGTGAATGCTGAGCATTTTGCTTTCATCGGATTTGCAGGAAAGCTGTAGCCAAAGTTCATAAGAACCTAAGTAAAACCACATCTACTAAAACGTAAATTAATAAAGAAAAAAAAGTAAATTAATAAAGAAACCATAGGCAAGAGCAATATTTCCCGTTGTGTTTGAATTATTTTGTGTGATGATAGGCAAGCAAAATGTAAGGATAGAATCTGGAGACCGTGAGTTCTAGTCCTGTCTTAGCCATGAAAGCCAGCTGGGCAACCTTGGGCAAATCACTCTCTCTCAGCCCAACCCATCTCCGAAAATGGTTCTTGTGGGGAAAATAGGAAGAAGAAAGAGGTATGTTGGATAGTTCTCTGCCTTGAGTTATGTGTATACAGGGGTGGGTTTCTACCGGTTCTGTCCACCTCTGTAGAACCGGTAGCTCTGAAGAGCAGCAGAGACATAGAACCGGTTCTATGTCTGCTGATGTTTGTGCCTGCCCACCCACCCACCAGCCTGGGCTCTTACCTAACCTTTATTTCCTGCTTTTTCAACTTCAGCTGCCATGCAAGGCACAGCTGCAGTTAAAAAAGCAGGAAAAAAGTGCTTTTTCAAAGGCTGCTTCTCTGCACACAGTGCTGCTCATCTGTCCAGGCACCAAGCTGATGACGATTTACAGGCACGCGAGTAGCGTGCAGGGAAGCACATCGTAAATCACCGACCCTCGTAAATCACCAAACCGGTAGTTAACCCTGTTGGATCCCACACCTGTGTGTATATAAATACAAATATAAATACCTAAAATATTTCTTTATAGTTGTGTATGTATCTACATATTTTTATAGCAATAGCAATAGCACTTAGACTTATACAGCTTCACAATGCTTTTACAGCCCTCTCTAAGCAGTTTACAGAATCAGCATATTGCCCCCCACAATGTGGGTCCTCATTTTACCCACCTCAGAAAGATGGAAGGCAGAGTTAACTTTGAGCCTGATGAGATTTGAACTGCCAAATTGCAGGCAGGCAGCAGGCAGCCGAAGTAGCCTACAGTACTGCACTCTAACCACTGCGCCACCGTGCAATGTTATGTTTATTATTTATTTATATTTACCACCCAGAGCCCCTCTGTAAGGGAGAGAGGCAGTTAAAAAGTTAAAAATAAATGAATGAATGAATGAATGAATGAATGAATGAATGAATGACTCCGTCTTCTTTTAATTGCACTTTAGATGTTTCTACTTTCCTGAGCATCTCCCTTTTGTTCAGAGTCAGGAGTCATTCACTAGCGGAGAAGCTAGCTTTTAAAACGCTAGCCTTTTAGGGATATATTTTAAAAAATGAATCGTGACTTGTGCCTGAAAGCTAAGTGGAAGTAAAGGGAGATTTCAGGGTAGATCAGGACTGCCAGGTGGCCCGCCTGCATCTGAGAATTGTCTCCAGCCAAACTCTTCTACTCCATTCTCTAGAGAGGAAGGATTTTAGAATCATGTGTGAAAGCTAACGTCAACAGCCACAATGATTAAACTGGCGATGGGCTGAATGTGAAAGCTGCATGACTTTTCACCAGACCTATGAAATTGGCCCAATTTAGCTGACATTTAATGTTTTATTGAAAATTATTTGCTACTTAATGGAGTGTCCACATACATGCGTATTTGAAAGTGTCTCTTCATTTGTTCAGATCTGGTCATTTGAACAAGAATTTCCACTAACAAAATGCCTGATCCATTTCAGTATACAGAAAATAATTCACTGCCCCATAAATGCAGATTCTCTAGAATATATTTATCATCTTTTTTTGTTTTTGTTGTTGTTTTTATGTGTTGTATTATATATTAAGACACTAGATACTAGGTTTGTAGCTTTGTTTTGTTAATTTAGATCAGTCTTCCTCAACTTTTTGCCTTCTAGAAGTGTTGAAGCAATAGGATTAGAGTATTAGTACAACACATTTAGTTATAAACTGCTTAATCACATTTTAAGCTAATAGGTTATATAAATCTAGCCATAGTAATGTCAGGTACAAAGGATCAGGGCTATACATTAAGTTGTATCTCAGAAGTTTTATTCAAGTATATGCATAAGAATCTAGTCAACTAAACTTAATACTAAATTGGCACCAAATAAGGGTTGATGGAATTCAAGGGGGGTTGGACTTGGATTGTTGATGGCAACATAAAGACTCTAAGCTGACATTTCACTCTCCCAGCTCTGCCTGGTCTTGTCCTACAAAAGATCCCATTTCAAAATGGATAATCACTTTTCTTGTCAAAAAGAAAACTCAGAAACTCTTCTCCAGTTCTCCAAAATTACTAAGTGTTTTCTTTCCTTCCTTCTCCCCCATTTCCTACTCCTCTTCCTCTCTTGGAACAAGCTTAGAACTGTAAGAAAATTAGCTTCAGCCCAATCATAGACAAGTACAATAATGTTCTGTCCTACTTATGGCTTAGAAAGAAGGAAGATAATATATACACTGGCTACATATAAACCGAGAGAAAACTCTTCTCCCTTCTAGCACTGTAGATGTTAGCTAGATGAATATTGAAATGTCTGACAAGAAAACGTCCAAGCTCAGAGAGCACCAAGGATTCCCCAGTTCAACCCTCAGTTACAAATATTCTATTGGTATGCTTTTTTTCTAGATCCATGGTGGTGAACTTAGGCCACGCGTGACGGAAGTGGCACGCAGAGCCATCTCTCTAGACACACCAGCTGTCGCCCATTGCTTTTCTGGGTTCCAACCAGCTGGTTTTTGTATGTGCAGGAGTGCCGGAAACCAGAAGAGCAGCTCCCCTAGGGGTGGGATTCTACCAGTTCGCACCTATTCGCTAGAACCGGTTGTTAACATTCTAAGCAGTTTGGAGAACCGGTTGTTAGAAGAAATTACTGGCCTAATCCTGTAAGGAAGGCAGGAAGGAAACATTCTGGTGTTTACAGAAACTGCCTCTCTGTTAACCCTTATTACATTCTTGGCAGGACTAGACTTCCTGTCTCAGGAACGTCTCTGGAGTTTTTTTCCCTTCCTTTGCTGGTACTTTGCTTGTGTGGAGTGATCATTCAAAGTTACAATGGCACTGAAAAAAGTGACTTATGACCATTTTTCACACTTACGACTGTTGCAGCATCCCCACAGTCATGAGAGGCCAGTGCGAGGAGATGCGTGCCTCGATGTGACTGATATTGAGTTGGCCACACCCAGACAATAACATGACCGCCAAGCCATGTCCACCCAGTCACCTGACCACCAAGCCACGCCTACCACTTAACCCATGTCCACAGAACTGGTTGTTAAAAAATTTGAATCCCACCCCTGAGCTCCCCTGGCATGCATGCACACTGGCCAGATAGTCTTTGCATGCGTGGGAGTGCCGGAAACTGGAAGAGCAGCCCCCAGAGTGCATGCGTGCACCAGCCAGTTGGTCTTCATGTGCGTTAGAAACTGGAAGACCAGGTGACCAGCACGCAGGTTAAGCTTTCAGTTTCTGGCACTCCTTCGTGCATGTGTGCGTGCATCAGGAGCTTACTCTTCCGGTTTCCGGTGTGCATGTGTGCACTCCTGTTTTGGCACTTGGTGCCGAACAGGTTAGCCACCACTGTTCTAGATGATAATGGATTCCTTTAAACTTTCTCCAAGTCCAACAACCATGGCTAAATCCAATGAAAATCTATATTTGATATGTCAGTGATAAAGCTGTTGGACTGGCTAACCTTATACCAATTTAGGAATTCTGATCCCAGTGAGCACACCAACTACAACGAACAGAATATTTTTCTTTGTTTGGATCCTAAAGTACAAAGTTTATGAGTGACTCATTCACCTTATGTGGGTTATAACTCATCTTTCCCTCTCCAGTTGTCAGCTGTATCACATGCATTGCTTATATTAGTATGATACAACTTACAATAGTTACTTTCCTGGATTTATCAATCCTTCCAATAAGATTATACACATAAGGAAAAATCAGGTTTATATTCCTGAGTTTCCTAATTGTTTCTACTCAAGAATGATTAAAATAGTAGTCTTTATAGTAATTTACCCAGCAGAATCCATAGATAGAGGTCAAAATTGGCAGAGTGAGTTGCATATTATTATGCAAATCTTACCCCTTTTTAACATTTATGCAAGAAATAGTGACACACACAAAATAGGTCGGGTTTGCATTAATTGATACTCAATTTACTCCTAGGTATCTGTGTAAAAACAGCTGTTGGTTAGGTATGCTCCTCACCTATTGCAATGAAAACCAGTGTTGTTGTTGTTGTTGTTGTTGTTGTTGTTAAGAACTAGGTATATTATTGGAGATAAAGTGGACTGAAAAGCTAACCCTTCTCCCTCTGTCTTCTTGTACTATTCAGGAGGACAATTGCTGGACCCTGACAAGCAGTTCTTAATTAATCTGATTATGTGAATTATTACCATGCTACTCCATTACCTCCAGGCAGAAAATATGGCATAATATTCTTTAGTAGAGTTTATATCTACTGATGGTCTATCTCATTATGAAGTACACTTTTCATTATCAGAACTGAATATTAAGACAATTTGTTCTTACTCAGTTCAGAGTTGTTTGTTAAGCATGATTGAAAGGATTCTAAATAACATTGGCAACATGCTTGCTTGGCTAGTTTGTGATTCACAGTATTGAATGAACCTAGAGAATGCACCAACAGCACCAACTTAAGTATGTCATGCAAATTCAGCACATCAGTCGGTATTGGTTTAGAGTGTTTCCCTTCCATCAATTTAGAAATATGGAGAAAGATGCAGGGAGAGACCAAATGAATTAAAAAGAGGGAGAAATGACATCGGTCTTATTTTAAGCTTACATAGTTATTTATAGTTTATAGTTTAGAAGTATTTCCCAAAATATATATATCAAAATTGAAGGCTAATTTAATTATTTGTATTTTTGTTAAGTTCTTTGGAAGTTAGGTCTCAAAATTTACCAACGTGTTTTGAATTGTGATAGATATTAGGATGTTAGAGTTGTTTAGGTATAGTCCACAAACATAACATGAAAGTGTGGAATTTGCAACATGTGCCAGGTTTTTGTATGAATAATTAAGAATGGCACTTGAATTCTAACTGCAACCTGATGACCAAAATGTAGAAGTTGATGAACATAGTTGCAATACTTAAACAACTCACAGTTCAAGCTATTTTGTGCATGTAAGTTTCCATTTTTATTTCATGAGATGGATTTTTTTTTACATCAGAATTTTGAATTGGTATTAAAGTCATCCTTTACATAAAAGACACACAGGATTTCTGGAATGCAACCTTTCAAAATTTTGTCCATCTAACTGAAAGCTTTCTAGCTAGCTGACAGTAGGTCAGTAGTGATAAAACAAGAAGCTTGTTACTAACGAACGTTTTCCTGTCTATTTAACCATGCAGGATGGAATGAGACATAGAAAATATCAGTATATAATAAGAAAATTTCTCCTAATATGTACCCCTCATTTCAACAAATTAGATGTTAAGAGTAGCAGATAAACAGAAACAAACAAATACAATACTTATTTTAGAAACTGAGAAATGATGGAAAGTATTCTAGGAGATTTAATTCTCTGGCTAGCCAACCTACAAAGGTTTATTAGAGAATATTTTCCATGGATTTATTTTTCTGCCCAGTTTAAACTGGGAGTGTTTCCAACATACCCTTTTGGATATAGCCCTGAAGAAAAATACATCCAAACTTTCCTTTGCAAATGGTTATTTGCAGTCTTGAATCAACCAATTTTTCTTTTCCATTTATCTGTCCTGTGCTTTTCCCCTATGCCTTTACTATTGGTTTCTTCAATTTTTATGCACATACTATTGGGGGGAGATGAAATATCTTAAGGCTTGAGCACATCAGGTTACCACCTATGTATAAAGAACACTTTAAAAATAAGTATTGTAATTCATTCACTGAAAATAGTGCAACCAAGAAAGAAATGAGCTTCTGCCTCCATAAATTTTCATGGAAAAAGTAGCAATTTTTCAGTTTATGTATAAAATGTATATTTGACCCTTCTTGTTCCTGGGCTAAGCATTACATTACGGACCTTTTTCTCATACTTCAAGGCTTTACTTGATTCCTTGGTTGATTTGGCTACATAACTCTTCAACCCAATTTGGCAAGATGTGAATCTTTTCCTTAGTCAAGAGTCAGAGGCACCCTCAGAATTCAGTGACTTCAGCAAAATCACGAAAAGAATTTCAAACCCCACCTCCTATGTAAATCCATGCAACATCACAACATAAGTGAAAAAAGAATAACATTTGCCTTACTCTCTATTCTTACTGGCAAGAATTCACTGTCATAGGAACTATGAAATCATTGAGCACATATAATTTTAAAAAAGATTTGAACCTTCACTCAAGCACAGCACTTCACTGAGCCTCAGTGGTGCAGTGGTTAGAGTACAGTACTGCAGGCTACTTCTGCTGACTGCCAGCTGCTGGCAGGACTGCTGGCAGTTCAAATCCCACCAGGCTCAAGCAGGGGTGGGATTCTACCAGTTCGCACCTATTGGCAAGAACCGGTTGTTAATATTCTAAGCAGTTCGGAGAACTGGTTGTTTACAAGAAATTACTGGCCTAATCCTGTAAGGAAGGCTGGAAGGAAACATTCTGGTGTTGCTTACAGAAACTGCCTCTCCGTTAACCCTCATTACATTCTTGGCAGGACTAGACTTCCTGTCTCAGGAACATCTCTGGAATTTTTTTCCCCTCCTTTGCTAGTACTTTGCTTGTGTGGAGTGAACATTCAAAGTTACAACGGCACTGAAAAAAGTGACATGACTGTTTTTCACACTTATGACTGTTGCAGCATCCCCACAGTCATGAGAGGCCAGGTGAGGAGATGGTGCCTCGATGTGAGTGATATTGAGTTGGCCATGCCCAGCCAATAACATGACCACCAAGCCACATCCACCCAGTCACATGACCACCAAGCCATGCCCACCAATTAAACCATGCCCACAGAACTGGTTGTTATAAAAATTGAATCCCACCCCTGGGCTCAAGGTTGACTCAGCCTTACATCTCTCCGAGGTGGGTAAAATGAGAACCCAGATTGTTGGGGGCAATATGCTGACTCTGTAAACCACTTAGAGAGGGCTATAAAAGCACTGTAAAGTGGTATATAAGTCTGCTATTGCTATTCTTGGCTACTAATAAAAGCAGGCATTAATTCAAGCAAAAAAAGATGTTACTGTTTTTATAAGATTGACTCATTTAAAGCAAGTAATTTAGTATGGTTCAAAGGGAAATAGATATATTCCTCTATGTTAATTGAATAAGTCATATGAGAATTGATATATACTAGCTGTGAAAAATAATATGAGCCAACCTTAGTCCCACCTAATTTAGTCCTGGCTGGCTATGAATTTATATAAGAGGAACTTTGGTGAGCTTTCATAAAGTAATGGTTTGTAGGAATACAATTTATAAAATGCTTTTAACAGTTACAGAAAATACTATAATAATATTATAATTCCTATAATAACACTAATTATTTTGAGTTCAGCATAGCCATATCAGAAAGGCATTTCTATAGGAAGTGGTGATATCTATAGGAAGGGGTGGGATTTAAATTTCTTAACAACTGGTTCTGTAGGCATGGCCTACAGATTGAGTTGCTCACAGAATCACAGATTCATTCACAGATCTACCTTTATGCAATCTGAGTCTGCACTGAAAAATAGAAGCTTTAGTCCCAAGGAAGGTTCAGCTCTGCTCTCAGGCCACCTCTCTCCCCCACAACTCCCTGAATACCACCCCTGACTGGGCCTCAGGGAAGCCTCCTGGGTGAAGGCAAAGCAGTACAACAGTGATTTAGATCTGCTAGAAAGCAAGAAATCCAATGATTTCCTGCTTTCTAGCTAATCTATATCATCCGGCACAGCTGATAGTCAGAACAGCTGGTGGTCAGGGGGGAAAAAAAGGAAAAATAGCAACTTACCAAAAAATTAAGTGAAGGCTCAACACAGGCACATTGGATGGCATGGCACGCATGCCAGGTAATGAGTGTCTAGGTGGGGAGGGGAGGGGCAGGCGGGGAGGGGAGGGGGGGAGGGCCCAGCCACTGGTGCAATTTACCAGTTCTCCGAACTGCACAGAATCATAACAACTGGTTCTATAGAAATGGTCCGACCAGGTAGAATCCCACTCCTGCATCAGACAGACTTGCATTATTATCTTTCTTATAATGCACATTGTACTAAATTTCACACATAAATGTGGTAAATGTATATACATACACATATCCTTGTTCTCAGGACATTTCCCAGTTGCTCATTATTTCCCCCTTTGTGCCAACTTAGTGTAACACCTGCCACAAGGAGGCAGTTTTGTGGTCTATATCAGCAGCCTGTTTGTTGCAAACCCACAAAAGAGTAATTTTGCTGGTAGCTGCAAGAGCTTCTCAAAAATCAGGAAGGAACTGATGATTTATGCTCGCAGTGAATATAGTTTATGTCTTTCTTGTAGCAAGGTTCTCATCATGGAGGGGGCAGACCTGACAGATATTACTGGGCATGTCACATGTATGTCTTTATGTGGCTCATAGAAGTGTACTTATCTGGGTTTTAAGTGTGGCATCAGGCTTGACCCCCAGGGCAGAGAGTGAGATGGATTGATGGCTATTGTTATCTGGGTGTCTCTTGTGGCTTTCAGAGACACTGTTTTTCAGAGAACACTATGTGAGATCCTGTTTATGACGATGGGCTTTAGAGAACAAGTGGTAATGTTGCTATGTACCTCCCTGCTGCATAGTAACTTTACTGCTTTGATGTTCAGTAGTGTGACTGGATTGATAGCGGAGCTTCCTAGATTTATGGAACTGGAAGACTTCAACCTTCTCTGTTAAGTACAGAGTTTGAACTGGCTCAGGAGTTCATGGCCAACAAAGCAATCATGAATCTGACACAAACACAAACCATCAAGTCCCTGAGCCATAGGGTACATTTATGGGTTCTGTTTTTGTTTGTATGTTTGCTTCAGGCCAGGGGTGATGTGATCTTGGGGATGATATGATTTTTACTTGTTCCTTGTCATAAACAGATCATTCTTTGATTGCTTTGGGACTTGCCATCTCAGTTCTGCCTGCAGGGACATAAGACATGCAAATAATCATCAATTTGATTAGTGCACTGCAGATGCCTGATGGACAATAGGTGGATAAAGAGACCAGTGTGTGGTTCATGTAAAGTGTTACGAACTAAACAAACTCATTTGACAATAACTATACTAGCTTACTGCAGCAGCAGGCTTGCAATCCTGCACTTCGGATTGGCCCGCGGATAAGCGAATCGTAATTGGCCGATTCTGGCTGATCTGATTGGCTGACAACGGGCCGTCTCTGATTGGACG
The DNA here is from genome assembly GCF_049901735.1 of Notechis scutatus. Taxonomy (NCBI): domain Eukaryota; kingdom Metazoa; phylum Chordata; class Lepidosauria; order Squamata; family Elapidae; genus Notechis; species Notechis scutatus. The sequence continues at coordinate 145,189,047 of NC_142012.1, read as the reverse complement.
CTTTTAGAGCTGTTAGTTCAATTTCATTGGTTGTTGTGACAGCAGCCAGCTCTATAAAAGAGCTGCTGCTGCCCTAGTTGTTGCTCTGTTCTGAAGTCACTATTAAAGAGGTGAACTGAGTCACTATCAATGCCTCGTCTCCGTTATTGCGCCCACTCCTCCAGATCTAACATAAAGTATGTGATTATATCATGGTTGGCAGTGGTAAACACTGCATATGTTGAAGAGAGACACTTCTCTCTGCAGTACACAATTCTAAAGTTGCTTGGAGAAAGCCATTGTTCAACCTTCCTGCATCTCTAATGAGTGTGTGCACAAATTGTTTTACTCTCACATGTAATGAATTATGAAAATCCATACTCATGTAACTATGGAAACTTTTTGCCATCTAATTAAGTAACACTTGGCAGCTTTAGTTTATATAAGACTTCAGCAATTAAAGAGTTCAAGACAGGTACAATAGGATGTAATGCAATAGTGGTTACCTTCTTGAACAGCTTTCAAAGGAGTTAGATGTAGGGTCAAAGGAATTCATGCAGATAAACTTATTGGTGATTACTGTTGATTACTGCTATATAAAGAGATGAAAACCTAGAATAGAAAATACTGAAGAAAAAAATGGAAATAGACCTTTTCCATTCGGCTTTTCTGCCTCTCCCTCCCAAAAACAACCACGAGGGATGAAGGCAGGAAACATTATTTTTCCTAAATTGTGCTATTTGTTTCAGAATTACTGAAACACCTTTACAGCAGTTATTCTTGCAAAGCACTTGATTTGCATGCAACTGATGCAAAATGGAATACGTTGTTCATCAATTAGTGCTGTAGTTGCTGACTGTCTACCAAGAATATTTTAAATATTGCTGTTGTCATTTAAAACAGTTGAGGATTTATCTGAGTGACTTGTTTTATTTGCTACATTTTAGAACCACAAGGGAGGCCTTTTCAAAGATTTCTTTGTTGCTAGAATAAACATATTTTAGACATATCTGGATAATAGGAAATAGAACCCAAATGTTGGTAATCGAGATGTAATACACTTAAGTGGAAAGACATGAAGTATTAGGCTGGTAAAAATCAGAATTTATAGCTATAAAATGGAATAAAACCAACAGTGGTAGTCCTTTGTAGCAACAAAATAAAGATCTAGTATATTTGTGTTAGGGAAAGTTGGTTTTGGTGCAATGCTTAAAGCACCAGGATAGAAACCTGGAGACCATGATTTTAGTCCTGTATTAGGCACAAAGTTAGTTGGGTGACCTTGGACCAATTGTTCTATCTGAGCCCTAGAATGGAGGCAATGGCAAACCACTTCTGAAATTTGGCCAAAAAACCTGCGGGGATTTGTCTAGGCCAGGGGTGTAAAATTCAATTTCATTGAGGGCCACATCAGGGTTGTGTTTGACCTCAGGGGCAGGTTGGGCATGGCCAAGGTGGGTGTGGCCAGCTCAAAATCACTTGTAACATACTGTAATACATGTAATGCCCAGGGTGGGGTTGGGGGGTTCCATGGTCTCCAGGGGAGGAAGGTGATACCAGTGGGAGTGACAAACCCTTGTCCTCCAGAGAAGCCTTGCTGTCTGCTGCTGGCCAAGTGTTAAAGCAGAACTCTGAATCTATTGGTGAGGTCCATTTTACTCTTCAAAATCATGGAAACATAACCCTAAGTGGATTATCAGTGAATGGGATTTCCATATATATTGCCACGAAATCTAGACAACGCAGGTTCAAAAAGTATGTACCCTCCTAGCCATACCCCTGTGCTCCGAATCCAATCATGATGTCCATTATGCTCTGTGAATTCATGGAGAAATAAAGCTAACCCTAAGTGGATTTTCCACGAATGGCATTTTTCTTGTATTTTGCTAGGAAATATAGATAAGGCAGATTTGAAAAATGTGCACCCTCCTAGGCATTCTGGTTGTTCTCTGAATCCATTGGCGATATCTATTTTGTTCTCTAAATTCATGGAGAGCTAAGCCTAGCTCCCTGAGTGAATTTTTCACTAATGGGATTTTGCCATCTATTTTGCTAGCTAATATAGATGAAGCAGGTTCAAAAAAGTAGGCACCCTCCTAACCATGCCCATGGGAATAGGTATGGTTAGGATTGGTGATGTCGTTTGCTCTCCATATTCATGGAGACTGAGCCCTTATGCTAAGTCAGTTGTGTCAGACTTGATTTTATTGAGGGTTGTGTTTGACCTTAGGGATGTGTGTGAGCGTGGCTGGGGTGGGCATGGACAACTTGACATCACCTATTTCAGGGGCACTTGTGGTGCCATTGCAGGGCTGGGTGGACCATTGTCTCTAGTGGAGGAAGGCAAGACCAGTGAGACCACCATACTCTTTTCTTCCAGGAGAGCTTTGCTGTCTTCTGGTGGCCAAGTGCTAAGGCAGGACATTCCTTTCTTCCTTCCTTCTTTCCCTCCCTCCTTCCTTTTCTTCTTTTTTCTTCCCTCTTCATTCTTTCTTGTTCCTTCCCCACTTTCCTTCTTTTTTCTTCCTTGCTCTTTTCCATCTTTCCTTCTTTGTGTTTCCTCTTTTCCTTTCTCCTTACATGTCTCTTCTTGGATGCTCAAATACAAAAGAGGAAACATTTCTCCTTTGGTTTTGCTTTGATTTTAGTTTCTTTTGTTAGCCCTCTGCCAGCAACAAGGAGGCCTTGGGGCTGCATGCACACCCCCTCCCCGGCATCATTTTTCACTGGCAAAGGGCTTCAGGAGGCCATCCAGGCCAAAACTTTCCTTTTGCCTTTCCAAAAGGAATTGTGGGTTTTATTTATTTATTTATTTATTTATTTGATTTGATTTGCCAATTGTTTACAAGATAATAAGTATAAGTGTATACATAGTTGTGAATACATGAAATGGGTACATATAAGAAAAATAAAAGAAGAATAAGAGAAACAATAGGACAGGGACGGTAGGCACGTTGGTGCGCTTATGCACGCCCCCTACAGACCTCTTAGGAAAGGGGTGAGGTCAATAGTAGACAGTCTAAGGTTAAAGTTTTTGGGGTTTGGGGAAGAAACTACAGAGTCGGGTAGAGTATTCCAGACATTGACCACTCTATTGCTGAAGTCGTATTTCCTGCAATCAAGTTTGGTGCGGTTAACTTTGAGTTTGTATCTATTGTGTGCTCTTGTGTTGTTATGGTTGAAGCTGAAGTATTCATTGACAGGTAGGACATTGCAATGTATGATTTTATATACCATGCTTAAATCAGACCGAAGACGGCGTAATTCAAGGTTTTCTAGTTCTAGAATTTCAAGTCTGGTGGCATAAGGTATTCTACAACGAGTAGAGGAGTGGAGAACTCTTCTTGTGAAATATTTCTGGACTTTCTCAATTGTGCTAATATCAGATACGTAATGTGGGTTCCAGACTGATGAACTGTATTCGAGTATTGGTCTAGCAAATGTTTTGTATGCTCTGGTTAGTTTGTTCTTTCTCTGAAACTTTTAATTTAGAGAAGGGCATTGGCCAAAACTCAAGTGTTCAAAATGTTGTCTGCTGGGCTCTCTGATGAATCTCACCGATGGGATGGGATCTTGCCCACTGGTGAAGAGAAATAAATTTCCACTTAGTTTCAGTTTTCCATTAAGAATAGAGTTGCAATATAGGGATACAGGCTACATCTCCAAATCCTGGTCCACTGTATCCTTCTCTGCCATAAATAAACATTTGTGTTAGATCTACAAGCCAGGATTTTAGAGCTGAAAGAAAATCCGAGCCATCTTTTAGAGCACTAGTGGGTCTTTTAGCTTTTGGGGTTATGCCTTGGACTCAATAAACAAAGATTGAAAACTGATCTTTGTGTCTAATAACATGAGTAAATCATTAGGAAACAAGTAGGGGCAGTCTTTACTTACAAAAAGGTTGCACCATGAAAAGATAATCAGATACCAAAGCACTAGTATTGGCTTTAATAATAGGGAGCATTAAAAATTATAATCCAGTATATTTAAACAACATGAGGTTGTAAAAATGCCTTTTCATTGTAATACGTTGCTAACCTGCAACCTTTTTGGACCCAGTGCCTTCCAGGTAAGCTATAAAATATAAAGATGTAATCATCTATTTCTTAATCGTTAGAAGGGCTTTTATGCTTAACTATTTGATGCTAAGTGACTAGTACTTACCGGGTACAAGTACCCCTATTCTCTGCATCCCACATACAGTACTGGTGGGCCAGAGGCCTTCCTGTTGTGTAACACCAGGGATTATGCTGAGGATTTTCTAGGATTAGGCCATAAGTAATACTTTATAAAGCAGCAGAAGGTGAATCTTTCCTCTGCCTTTCTTCTTTTCTCTTGAAAAGGACTTGGAGATTTTGGACAAAAGCTGAGCATCTGTGTAAAAAAGAGTTTGATTTTCACAGTAATAGCTGGAAAGAAATCCTGACCCATCATTCGGGTTGTTGTCCTCTAATGGTGGCAAGCACCAGGCCTTATAAATGGGACAGGTGGTAACTTTTTAAAATCAGTCCTTTTTTTAGTTCACGCTGACTTTCCTACTCAGTTCTCCAGTTGAAAAGCCTAGCCAAGAAAAATCCAGAAAATGACATAAATGCTGAAGACCTTTTTCAGCATTGCAGCTGGCCTTTTCATTTTGAATGGGTTTAATGTAATCAAATGCCTATTTACACTAAATTGTTCTTCAACTTTTGCTGCAATTTGAGACATTTGCGTCTTTGAAATGTCTCCAGCTGTAAATATGGATCCTGCCCACACCTTGGTGCCTGGAATAAATATGTGTTTCTCGCATCTGCAAGAACTAAACAAGATATTTTTGACAAGTAATACCCCAAAAAACCAGACGGTGTTATGTTTTTTGTTTTTGGACTACAGCCAGCGTAGACCTGCAAATTCTGCATGTTGGACATGTTTATGGATCCATGGTGTCACCCTGGTTTTATACATGCTTCTAGCAACTCAATAACACGTTGGTGTTTTTTTAATTAATTGACTTAGAAATGACCTTCTATTATAATGTTTAAAACAGCAGATTGAAGGCATACTAAAGAGCCTAGCAGACTGACAGCAGACTGACATGATTTAAAAAGACAGTACTTCCTTTCTGATTTTCTATTAGATGCTGTATTTTTGAATCACAATCACAAAGGCCTGGTTTTAAGAATGATTGTGGTACATATAGATGGATGCCACATTTATTTTATTTACAGCTTTCCTGTGCTCTATAAGGTTGGTTTTCTTTGGACATCTTAAAACAGTAAAAATAAATAAATCAGTATCATTACAGATAATCCTCAACTTAGAACCCCTTCATTTAGCGACTGTGTGAAGTTGTAATGGGATTGCAAGAAGTCCCTTATGACTTGTCCTCACACTTACAACCTGTGCAGCATTCCCATAGTCACATGATCAAAATTTGGGTTCTTGGCAACTGGCATCTATTTACAATGGATCATGTGATCACCTTCCCAGCCAGCTGCTGGCAAGTAAAGTATATCGGAAAGGTCGGATTCACACTTAACCAAAGTGTGATTCATTTAACAATTAACGGCAAAAAAGAGAGTCAAGTCAGATGTTTTATTTAAAAACCACCTTGCTTAGCAATGGAAATTTTGACTCAATTGTAGTCATCAATCACTACCTTTATTCCATAAATGATCAAACCCTTGATTAACTATTAATTATTAATGAATTGATTAAACTGGTAAAAAGTTTGGTATAGAGGTTAAAGCACCAGGCTAGAAAGTGGGAAACTGAATTCAAGTCCTGCCATGAAAGTCAGCTGGATGACCTTAGACCAGTCACCCTATCTCAGCCCAACTGTGCTAACAGAGTTGCTGTTGTGGGGAGAATAGGAAGAGGCAGGAGTATCAGTATGTTCACTGCCTTGGTTTATAAAATAATAAAAGCAGCAGAGGTGGCATTCAGCAGGTTCTGACCAGTCCTGGAGAACCGGTAGCGGAAATTTTGAGTAGTTTGGAGAACTGGCAAATGCCACCTCTGACTGGCCCCGCCCCCATCTATTCTCTGCCTCCTGAGTCCCAGCTGATCGGCTGGGTCTTCTTTTGTTGCCCTGCACAGGAGAACGGAACTGGAAAGCAGGTTAGTGGGATAGGGAGGGAATGGGATTTTGCAGTATCCTTCCTCTGCCACGCCCACCAAGCCATGTCCACTAAGCCACGCCCACAGAAACAGTAATATTTTTTTTTTGAATCCCACCACTGAAAAGCAGGATACAAATAAAATGTGAATAAACACATAATAAACAGGCATGTCTTCCCTTTTTTATGGGGCTTATGGGGCCAACCAAACAAATCTCAGAGGAGTCTTCCACATAATTGAGATGCTGTTTCTGAGAAAGTTCTTCTCTCTGACAGCAAACTGCATATACCGGTGGGACTTTGAGCAGGGAGTTTTCAGATATTAACTTTGCTGAGCAGGTTGTGCTGATACTTGTGACCTTGGGAGGTAGGCAGCGCAGCACAAATTCTGCTAGGTTAAAAATGATAATACAGAAGCTTTCAACATGTTCTTCTGATGCAACTTTTTAAATTCAGAAGACCGTGCCTGAGGTTAACAGCATTGTTAATATACCTTGAACCAGTTTCATATCAGGAAGGAAGATTTAGAGTTGTTACAAAAGTTGGAATGTAACATTTCAAATAGAAGAAGCTATATAATAATAATAATACCCAAAGGTTGATGTTTAATCATTTATATAGCAAATAACAATAGGATGATGACAATTTTGGGGGCATGTTAAATATGGATCACTCCATAAATTTCTCTGTGAAGGAAAATGCATAATTATTATTTTTTTAATGTTAAAAGTCCTTTAAAAATACCAGCACTCCAAACTAACAGGATGTTCAAAACTAGTGCTTGAAGAGAAAAATTGTAAGAATAACTCACCAACCTTTCAATCTCCCTAATCTCCTGCAAGGTTTTGTAGCCAACTCTTTTCGGCATTTTTATGTGTGAAGCAATTTGCTTTAATAACGCAGTACGCTGTGATCTTCCTGCTGATAGAGTCCAGAACTAGGTGTCTTTGGATAGGTTGTGCTGTATTACTAACCCTGAGGGGTCAGGAGTTTAGGCAGCCTAATGAACAAAAGCAGTCTGTCCTTTCCTGGGTACATCTGGTTCAATAGCAACACTAGGGTTTCTTTCTGAGACTTGTGTCGCATTCAATCATTGTCCATTACGAAATTTCTTTTGAGACCCTGTGAAATATTTTTAACCTTATCACTATTGTACCCTATTAAATTAATCAAATTAATATTTAATGGACAACTTAACTACATCTTTGCAAAACAACATTGCATCATTATTGGGCTTTCGTTTGTACCTCTTTGCATTTTGTTCTGTTTGAATAATCAGGCAATTGTGTTATCTGTTGGATATTCCAGCATCAAGAACTCTGTGTAATTCCTTGATAATAGAATTTTTGCCGGTTTGTGGGTACAAAGAGAGACTCCTGTTGTTCATTGGGAATGTAAGGTCATTATATCCTGGTACCGAATTAAATTTACAATAAAGGCAAAACTCTACATGGAAAGCTCTTAATGACAGGAATGTTTGTCACTTTATTTATGCTCAATGGGCAAAAGTTCTCTTGAGGGTGAAGAGGAATGAAAAAGGTCAATGCCTTGTCAGGACAGCTTTATTTGCTTTAATAATCCTAGAGAAGTTTGTAACACACTATCCAGCATGCAGATTAATCTTGCACAAATATCTCTAGCACACAGATATTTCAGACAAAATGACCATAGCAAAGAGTTTTCAATAAGGTGACTCTTAAGAAGATGGTGATGGTCATAGTTTGTGTCGTCCTTCTAATATGAAGAAAGCAAAAGTGGGCATGTATAAACAACCATAAAAATTGGCTTTCAGGATCTGCACAAAATCTGAATTTGATGCAGGTGTTACTTCTGAGCACATCCTCAGCAAAACCTCAAAAGCTATTTTGAAAAATACAATTGAAACCTAATAAGATAGGCTTATTGTCTATGACTTGTGGAATAATATAAGGTTTGTTTGTGCAACATTGATAGGATTTTATTCACTTATTTTTCAGTTTTAATCCTTAGTATGTATAAGATTTATCAAATAAAAGTAAAACAAAATCTTTCAAAAACAATAACTATTTAATCACTAATCCATCTTTAAAAGACTGGCTAGAGGAGTTGTCAAAACTTTGACTAAAGGTTATGGGATTAGTTGCTAAAAGCAACTCCTAGAAGAACAGATTGTATAGCTCAGGGATGGAGGAGGCCATCTGTTTCGTCCCTATAAATGGGCATCTCAATGCAAGGGTGCCTTTAGAAGGGTCATTCCTGCCCATGCAGAGTTGTATCAAGATCTAATGCATTGTTTTTGTTGTTGGCGGTGGCATTCTAGTCATTGTTAGCATGAAAATCAATACCTTAAACTGTGCAGAGGAGTCAACCGTCCGGACAGATGAAGCATGTTCCAGTTAGCAACTTAACTGCCACATTTTGCACCAATTAAAAGCTTCCTAAAATTGCTGAAGGCTAGCTTGAGTGTGTTTCCTTAATTTGCTCATCAGAAAGTTTAAGACAGAAGTTAAAATCATTGTTCTGTTCCCCACATTAATCAGCAATAACCAGGTTAGTCAGATTTGCATTTGATTTGCATTTATGGGTTTCCACATTGAATGTGACTAATCTTTTGCCTCAGTTTTTGTTATCAAACCAACTGGCTAATGAGTGCTCCTGAATGGTGCTATGACTCCCAGAAGCAAGTAGTGGACATATGTCCCATGGAACAGAGGACACTTTCCAACATGTAATAAATGTTCTCTAGGACAAGAACTTCATGACTGTTGACATGAACAGTTTAAAGAACATATCATCAGACATTAAACAATAAATTTTTTGCCCTGTTTTTCTTTAATAGGAACAGAACAATAACAGGATCTTCTTGGTTGCACAACTAAAACTAGTGCCACCTGGTGGCTAAACTATGTAATGGATAGGTATTGCTATGCATTGACTGCAAGAAGACAGCTACTAAAAGTCTACGAAGTTTCTCAATTATCCAGGTAATGGTTGTCCCAAAGTTGCTTTTTCAAAAGGCAAGTGGACTTCTTTGATTTTTCCCCTCGAAAACATTTCAGTTCTGAACTCAAGAAGCTTCTTAGATGAGAAGGAAAACGTTTTCAAGGAAAAAAATCAAGGAAGTTCAGTTGCCTTTGCGACAAATGTCTGTGGAGACTCTCAGTCATCCAGGTCATAGTTGTCTCAAAAGTGCTTTATCAAAAGGCAACTGGATTGCTTTATTCTTGAACAACAAAACATTTTGTTTTTCTTCAAGGAAAAAAAGAGTCCAGTTCCCTTTTGAAAAAGCACTTTAAGACCTTTGGGACAACTTTTGATAAGTGAAGATTACTTCTGAGCTGATATTGGAGAATGATCTTAGCTACAGAAACAGGCATTGCAAGAATTCTGCTTCCAGCTAACTGGAAGAAAGAAAAGAAAAAGAAAAAAAAAGCTGCAGCAATGTTAAAAAGCCACTAACATGAAAGTAACTTTATGATAGTTATCCCAGGTGCTCAAATTTGCCCAACGTGACAATGGGGGTGCATTGCAAAGCCATAACTTCAGACATGAGTCATAAGTCCCTTCGTTCATAAATGGTTCTAAGCTGAGAACCGTCTCTATTGTCCATTTTGGTTTTTAATCTGTGCTCCAAACTCAAGGTTTACAAGTGCTTGTTATCCATTTACAGCATTCAGATAAAAAGAAGTTTTCACATCAGCAAAGTTCAGGCTGAGCAAGATATTTTACTGAGCTTAGAAAGCCTGATTAGTGGAAGGCACTTCACTAGGAACTGTACTCAGTGTACTTAGTAACTCAGTCTTTGGAATAAAAACACTGAATGATTTAAATGTTGGTTGAAATATGTTGAACGTTTGTGGAGAGGATATTTGAAGCTCGTGTGATGGATGCTAATCAACACACATTTAAGGGCAACTCACATAACAAAATTGAGCAACCTTGTCATGGGGAAACTTGACTCCATGATGAATGCTGCCCTACAGAAGAAACTTTCAGGGGCACAAGTCTGGAAAAAGAAGAGTCTAAATCAGAGGTCTCCAAACTTGGCAACATGAAGACTTGTGGAGTTCAACTCCCAGAATTCTCCAGCCAGCTGAGGTTTGGGGACCCCTGGTCTAATTCAATGTTTGTTGAACACAGCAACTTTAAGCTTGCTGGCTGAAGAATTCTTGGAGTTGACCACACAGCTTAAAGTTGCCAAGTTTGAAAAACAGTGATCCAAATTAGCTCTTGAACCCACAAAGGGGCTGGGTTCACACACCACACCTCATAAAATCAGCTAATGATTTAACAAATATATTGTACAACACTGCAAAGTAAGACAAGGATAATTTTGACTAATTTTTTGTGCTTAACGTGTTGGGTGAACACTTGTTGTGCCTTAGTGTCTGGCAAGTTAATGTTTTGATATATTAGAAAAACCTAGAAAATGAGTAAATTCAACAAGGTTAAGAATGTTATTTGAATATGGTTTTCATAATGATTATTATTCCAAAGCTATAGAAATAAATGTGGTATATACAAGGATTGATCAAGATGCCCAGAACAGAGACAATCATGTACAGAATCATACAATAGGAAATCAAATTAATACTTTGCAGTGGTTGACTCTTCAGTTTGAGAACATTATAGATTCTTATTCCATCCCTGTACTCTCAAACAATATGGAACAAGTCTTAACCTTCTATGACATTCCTTCAGATACTTGAAAAGGGAATATCCACTGTCATTTTTTCTTTAAGAAAAAAAAATATCCATTTTCCTCAGGCTTAATTTCCAGTTACCTGATCATCCTGGCTATCTGCACCAGTTGGTTTCTCTGAATCTTTCTTAAAATATGGTTTTACTGGACACAGTACTCTGATCAATGCAGAGTACAGCAGAACAATTATTTCCCATGGTTGGGAAAGTCAGCTATGCTTCTACTGACCAAGCTAAAGTTGCATGCTGAAGCTTTTCACATGCATAAATATCAGGTATCACACATATTATATCTGTATAACTCCATTTTTTTTCTAAGTAAGGGACTTTACATTTGCCTCTGTTAAAGTTCTTTTACTTTCAGCCTAATCTGTTAAAATAGTCTTCAATTTTGTGCTTCTAGAATACAGCATTAATCATCCCATCAGTTTTTTGTGAGCTGCCAATCTGATCATCATTCCCTGCACCTCTTCATTAATTGACCCTGTTAAGGCAAAATTAGCTCTTTCCCTTCTACTTTGTCTATCCTCTGAAGGAGAAAGCTGTTAACAAACCAGGACAGGAATTCCTCAGAGACCAAGTTTGGCAAACTTGTGTCCAATTATTATTATTTGGGGGTGGGGAGGTTGTGGGCAATTAAGGTTCCTTATTATAACTACTTTGCTCCTCTTTGAAATATTTTTTAAATTTATTTATTTATTGTAACTCAGATTCTCCCAATAGCACCACACGGATGTTTTTAAGCATAGTGTACAGCTCTTTTCCCTATTGCTTCTGTTTGGAGGCAAATTGCATCCTTCAGTTATTCTGTTGCAATTAGGAAAATCATCCCACTTGGTCTGTCATGCCTGTGAAATAGTATTTGCCTTTGTACACTAAGAGTTTGAGGTCATTCTCTTTATTTTCCTAATTGGGAGCCACCTAGAGTTCAGTATAAGATGGGTGGCTATATCAATAAAAAAAAAAAAAAAAAAAAAAAAAAAAAAAAAAAAAAAAAAAAAAAAAAAAAAAAAAAAAAAAAAAAAAAAAAAATACCCAAAGGCACCGAAGTTGTTATTGAGTGGTTAAACAAGCAGGTTGGGGCGGCAAGAGGATCTGGGGGGGGGGGGGGGGGGGAGGGGGGGGGGGGGGGGGGGGGGGGGAACGGGGGGGGGGGGGGGGGGGGGGGGGGGTTCCTTTAGGTTTTAGGGAGGTAATTAGGGGTATATTTAAAATATGAAGAACATATATCTTATTAGAAATATTTTGAATGTACACTATGAAGATCACTGCACTTCAAAATAATAGTGGACAGGCCTTAGTCTTCTTTTTCATTAGAGTAAAACCTTGTTGATATTTAAAAATGCCATCATAATCCATTCAATAATTGGTTGCTGGGGCAAACATCCCATGCTAGTTGAGACACTTTTGCACTTTATCTGCCATAGCTGGCTTCTCTCTGAAAGCCTCAATATAGGCAACGGTTTCAGAAGAAAACTGGCGATTGTACAAACAATTCAGCAAGGTTTTTATTAACATATTGACAATGGAGACACGTAAATTAAAATACCATTGCAAAATAGAATCTGTGGGTGTTAAGATGAGTCTGTGTCCAGGGAGTGAGGGAAGGGAGAAAGGACAAAATCACTAATTTATTTTTATATACATGATGAATACTATATATTAATTTACACTGAGCTGGGCATGTGTCTGAATAATAGCAACTCCCATTGCAGGTAGAGGCTCCCATAATCATATGTAGCTGGGCAGGCAATCACAAGAAAATTTCCAGCTTAGTCTTGATGACATCCTATTTTTTTAATGAGGTATTACAAAGTTAGACTGGGATGTTTATCTATGACTTTTACTTTGCTAGATTAAGGGAATGTCTAACAGGAAGGAAGATATATGAGCTGGAGCCTGCAGTGGCAAGCCAGAAAACCACTAACTGAAGTCACCACTATTTTCTGAAGCGAGGAATCATGATTGTATAATAAAATACAAATGTTTTAGTAAGTGAAGCATGGCCTTACAGCTTAATAGCATGCTGTCAGTATAAAAATGTTCATACCTAAAACCATGTTTATTCCCAGAAATGTATTTTCTTGTAACATTACCTCCTGAGGGCTCACATTAAGAAACTTAGATAATGTGCCAAAGTTGTTGATCCTGGGTAGCAACTCTTTTCTCATCATAGCTGACTCATTTGTCTTTTTATAACTGCTGAGATCCTTCTCCTAGATTCATCTAGAGATGTTCTCCTTTGAGGTGACTGCAATGTAGGTATAGCAGGCAAGCTAACACTGAAGCTGTTTGGATTCCTACCACAGAGTACTGCTCTAGTGGTCCTTGAAATCTCAGGTGTTATCCCTTTTGAAGCCTTTGGGCGCCTTTGACTGTTGATCAAAGTGGAGGAGGAAGTTGAACTGCCCTGACTAAGGGAACACTGTGTCAAGGGAAAGTTTCCACCAAGTTTTTTTCGTTCCATGACTTGTTCTTTAGCTTGAACCAAAGCCTCAGTAAGCTCATAGCGTTCCTCACACTCCCTGCGTACAGTGTCCTGGAGAAGGGCATTCTATGAGAATAAAGAAAGACATATTTCATAAAACATTATTGAGATGACAACAAAAGATATATAAATATTGGGTGTTTCTTAGCATCTCAAAACACAGTGTACTCAGAACAGCGTGTGCAGACAACACATAGTGTACTGAAATGCTTACAGCCATACCACAGATAACCAGCATATCCATGTGACAATTATTCTTATTAGCTACTGTGTTTTTTCATCATGGGTGTGGTAAAAAAAATTGTACCTAACATCTAAAGCGTTACTATATTTTAGATATACTAAGCAGCTTTAAAAGTATAATTAGAATACTATCGCTTTATGTCATATCAGAAATCAATTTGCAATTTGGCAGTGCTCATCCACCCAGTTCTTTAGATATGAAGATAAAAATCTTCTATTCACAATTACAATGACATAGAATGGAAGATGTGCATCACACCAAAGCACATATAAACATTATCTTTATATTTACAGAGAGAAATGCCCATTAAAACAAACTAGTTGAATAAGCTACTTGACATTCTTCTTTAAATGAACAATGTGCAGCATGAAGGAATAATTCTTTTTCTTGAAAAAGGGTTCATTTCATTGGATGATCTAATTTTGGTCTTTTTCTATGTTTCTATTCCAATCTCTTCCAAGGTGCTGCTTTTTAAAATTCCATAAAAATAGCTACAATTTGTCTCTCAAATTGCCTGCTTTATTTTCAACAGTTTTCTCAACGAAGTATCTCAAAGATAGTTTTTCCAACCTGATTCTTGCCAGATTGCTAGACTTCCATTCCCAATTCCATGTCAGCTAGAAATTATTGCAGTGAAAGTCTAATAATGTATGTAGAAGGCATCAGTTTGGGAAATTGGATTAAGTGAAAAAAGTGAATTTGTCATAGGAAACTATTCATAATTTTATTCATAAAATATATTACTTGCACTCATGGTGCAAAAGAGAACATACTTTGCTTTATCTCACTAAAATGACACCTTGCTTTTTCATGACGGACATTGGCTTTGATTAGCTATATATGAAAGTGCTTTAGAGGTTGAATTCATTTAGGAACAGTCACTTTGCTTCCCAGGAAAACCACAGTGACCAGAAATGTCTTTAGCACTGTACTTGCTTCAAGCCTTGAAATGGAAAATTGGAAAGATAAATCAAGGCATCCCCGTGATAGCAGGCCTTCAGGGCAGAAGCCTAGTCTAAATTTGAATATATCCACTAAAACTATTAAATCTGCCCCTGAAATATTAATCACTTTAATTAAAAGTCCAAATTTATCTATGCACATTACTAGTGAAGAACTTTAAAGGATTTAAATGCTATTTACATTTTAGATTGATTTAAAAAATGAATCAAGGGCAATTGTTGAAGGCTCTAAAATAATGTGAACCCAATTTGACTAAAAGAATATTCCACAGGTAGATAACTAGTTAATTTTTCTTTCCCGACTCTTGAATCAGATGGATATATCATGAGAAATCTATTATTGCATTTGCAATTCTTTCCTTCCACCCTAATATCAAAAAATGCCTGAAGGCCATGGTTGGGTAACTACAGTATAATCCCAATGTACCAAAAATTTAGACCAGATACCAGATATTCTGAACCTATTTCCTTCTACTGAAAGAAATTCAGCATAACAATTAAAAAATAAATCAACAAAGCCAGGAAACTGTTCTCATTCTGTCCTGTCAGTTTTCAGACAACTGTGTTCTAGAAATATAATATGGGTCCGAGGTTGGAGTTTTGCTATTGAAGAAAAGGATTGTTTTGTCCACTACACAGTGGTGACTACAGAATTTTCAATGAAGAAGCAACTACTAAGAATTTTTTTAATGGAAAGGATAAAAATAATGCAAACAAAGCAGCGGTGGTATTCAGTAGTTTGGAGAACCAGCAAATCCCACCTCTGACTGGAGATTTTACAGTATCCTTCCCCTGCCACGCCCACCAAGCCACACCCACAGAATCAGTAATAAATTTTTTTTAATCCCACCACTGAAACAAAGGAACAAGTACAAGCGTTAATTTTTAATAATTTTAACCACTCAAATGAAAGTCCTCCTTGCACTTCTTTTCCATAAAAAATATAGATTTCACTTCCTCTTTTACATTTTTAAAAAAGTTACATTTTTTTATTTTTCTTGATTTTTTTTTCTTTAAGCTCTTTTGACTTGATTTCTCAAATGGCTTCTGGCTAAATGTACTACTACTAAATTGCAGCTCTCTGTTTTTCAGGTTTTTTTTTTTTGTCTTCATGCTCACTTCATGGAACAAATTCTGTATGTTGCTTTGGAAATTTTAAATACTTTAAAATTTATTCTAAATTAACATGATGAGAAAGGTATTTTTCCATGGCACTGTATTTGGGGTCCAACTACTGACAAAATAATAGATATTTTATTATATTACATAAACAACTTGACAGGAGTGACATTGTGTGCGCTCTGCCTATTCCTATCTTTATATTCAAATAAATTGCCTGCCTGTATGAAATACATGGCCCACAAGATTCTCCTTCCCAGTAGAATTCCCATTTATGGAGAAGAGAATAGGGAGAAAATCCTGCATGCAGTATATATTTACAGGTTTCTATGCAGAGAAATTAATTTGTTTATCATGATTCTTTCTACCATACCTTGATGAGAATAGCTTGCTTTAGACTTAATAATCGTAGATATAGAATATGGTTTATTTAGCAGGCACTAAACCATATTTGATATCCTTGTTCGGAATGGGAAAGAGAGAACAACTGAAATGGTATTTGGACTTACATTTTCATTCCTTGTTCAAATAACCACCATTTGTTAGGTTAGGATTTTTGTATCTCAAACAAACCAAAATATAAAAATTGGATATCATATAATGAACCAGGTCTGACCTTTGGCTGAGTTCATACCTCCTCTTGAACTTGATTCATTGTCTGAATCAATTGTTTTTGTTCCTCGGTTAGTTTTTCCAGTTCACAGGTCTTCTTTTTTATTTCTTCTTTCATGTCTTCCGTCACTGAATTATGAATGCCCTGTTCTTCCTTCAGCTGGAACTCAAGCTCAGTTATTTGTCTTCTGAGGCTTTGCCATTCTTTTTCCCTCTTGTGATCTTTCTCATTAACCTTCCTCTCCGCTTCATGGAGTTTCTTTTCAAGTGTCTCCATTTCAACCTTCAGTTTATTAGTAGCATTACATATCAGTAGAGGTATCTGAAAACAAATTGGACATTCAATTCTTGTCAAAGAATTTTGGAAAACATACATTGGTTAAGTGGATTTAAATAGGTTTAAGTGATTTTGAAAAAAGAAAGATAAGGAAACATCATTCCATTCCATATAAGACTTATAAAGAGCTTGTACGCAACATGAAATGAATATTAAAAAGTACTCTATAGTAGTGGAATTCTTAGAGGACATAAGATTTGGGAGTGATTAAAAATGTTTAATATGAATACATAAATAAAATAAATATTATAGTAAAACTCTGTTTTCAAATGAAGAACCGTCTTCTTAAAAACACAACAAAGAATTAGCTTTTAGAAATAAATATCCTGGACAACTCTTAAAGGACTAAAGCAAAATTTGATCCAAGTTGGGATTTTTGGTATGAAATAAAACTAAATGTTACTTCTGTTTGATGGGGTTCTTAGTCCTACAAAAAATCTCCGAAGGTCTCAAGAAATACTAGTAAGGAAAACTACTTGTAATGTACTAATCAACATCTAAAAAGAGATGGGACAACTCTGTGACCTTTTGTCATATGACATAAAGAGTGAAATTAAATGATTCTTGAGGCTACGTATTAAAAAAAATAGCTTTTTTTTAGTTGCTTAAACCTTTGTATGTAGCAGCTCGTCCTGATCTTTCTGATATTTTGCAATTAATTCCTGATGCTTTTGTTTCTCAATATCTAGTTCTATTCTGGCTTCTTCTTTGAGTCTAACAATCTCTTCTTTGTGACTGGTGTGCTCTTTCACTTTATCAGTTTCAACCTAGAAAGTAAACATTTAGAAATCAGTTAAGACTCTGTTCAATTTACAAACGCACAATGTTCAACGGACACAGTGTACAATGTTACTTGTGGAAATAATGGGACTTAAGTTAGTCAAGACATGCAGCCTGTTCCATACATCTACAATTTTGATGAAAATGTACAAATTACGCAAAAGTATGCAGTATTTGATACTAATTAGTATAACACACCATAATAATAGTATAGATAGAACACTATAAAAATTCATAAAAGCTTTTGTAGATACAGTCAGATCACGTTCAAGTGTTAGTTGTCTCTTCAGGATGATGGCAGAGGGATTGGCTAGAACGCAATCTCAGTAACTAGATCTGACCTTATAACTTGGGAAATTGGCATCTATTTAATGACACATTTCTTTCTGCTGCATGTTTTTCTACCCTGGCCTCATTTTTAAGTACCTTAATCATCAATCATGACATGTGGCAAAGGTGTTTATTAAGCCTTCAGCACATAGATCATAAAGGGTCCTAAAGTACTCTCAAAACACTGTCAGCAGTACTGACATAAGTGGAAGCAGATCTCAGAGTGAAAATATTTCCCATTTAATTAACACACAAAATCTATGCAATTAATAGCCATAATAATGAGCATTCTGAAAAAATGTTTCTCAATTATCTTGTCCGTGTTGCCTAGCAACATTTTTTTTCTTTTTTACGTAGTGTGTAATCCAGGGCATTAAATGCCTAAACTCCACTTTAAGGAACTTAGTTTTGAAAGAGATCCACCCCCCCCTGCTTCCATTTAGGGTACATATTATTTGCTTCCCTCCCCCTTTTTTTAAAAAAAGAACATTTTATTCCCATGTAGTGGCACAATGACCCAAGAACAAGACAGCATCATCTCTTTAGTCTGGGAAGAACATTTCTGGAGCACTTGACATTCAGCACATTTTAATAGTTGTCAGCAAATATGTAAGTGCTGTCTCTTATTCCCATTCGTTGGTTACCTATGTTGAATGCCAAGCTGCGTAACAGATACCAACTGTGTAAACAGACCAATTCATGATAAAATGATATCCTGTCTCTGAGAAACTATGCTGAAAGGAAAAACTGAGACATCTGAGACCCAAGTATTCACAGCCTGAGTTTTAGTGACCAAGCAGAAGTAGAAATACATTTCTTAAAAAGTTAAACCAGGACAAGAGGACAAGCAGTAGGCAAGTGCAGCAAGTACAGTTGGCCATATGAACTGCACTGTCCTCCTTCCTGCCTCTTCAGTGCAACTTCTCCTCCCTCCTCCCTCAATTCCCCACGCCTTGCAATTGAGGGGGACATAATTGTGATATGTCCAGTTAGGTTAAGTAGGAATTTGGTAGAAAACTTTCTAGCACAGATTGCCTTAGGTGCTAAATCCTTCCTGGCTCTTCTTCTCAACGTAGGCAGGCTTCTGAGTCTAGATATGGATGTGCCACAATAAGGTGGCACAATTTTGCTGCTGAGCAACATCACAGCTAAATAGTTTAACTGAAGAAAAGGAAGGGCAATGATTATGGCACTGGACTAGTATTGGCAAGATGCAGGTTCGAGTTCATTCTCACCCGCTGAAATTTACTGGATAATTGAACTATTAATTCCACCTCAGCTTAATGCACTTCACAGAGTTGTTGTTCTAGGGATAAAATGAAGAAAGATCCCCATATAAAGCACTTTGAGTTCTGAGAAAAGTGGCAAATAGATTAACAGATTAATCTATATTTTAGATAAAATATATAAAAGAATGGAATGCTGATATCTTTATATTATACAATGAATAAAAGTGAAACATATTTTATTGTTTTATATAAATTATAGTTCTGTTTTTAAATATTTTAAATATTTGTTTCAGAATTTTAAATGCTTTTAAAAATATAAATATCCAGATGATTCTCTGAAAGAAAACAGAAGGAAGGAAAATATGTATCTTAACTTTGAACAAACAATACAAAGGTAAAAGTATAATAGAGCAAAAGCTTGGATGCATTGACTGACATCTAAGCAAGTTACAGAAAACAAATAAGCATGGTTAAAACTAGAATACCTAGTATTACCTTTTCTTGCCAATTCTTTTCATTCAGCACTTTCTTCCTTAATGTTTCCTGCAGCTGTTCTGTTATCTTCTGATGGGAAACTAGTACTGACTCCCTAATTGTACACAAAAAGTCATATATAAGATGCATTCTAGCCAATCTAGCCAAAGAGATTATAAAAACAGTTCTAAATGGGATTTCTTCTCCAACTTCTAATGCTGCTTGCTTTAAAATTTGTTTTTGCTGCTGCCGGATCAATATTTCCCAAGGAGATCCTATATAGTAGGTAAGGAAAATACTGATACATGAAACTGATTCTCTTCAGTTCAGGCATTCTTCCAACAGATTTCTGAAGCAGTAGAACACATTTATATCTAGAAATCCTCCCCAAATAAAAAATACACATCAAAAGCTACTCTAATTATACAACGTCTGAAGGAATTTATAGCATTATGTTATTCCACAAATAACATAAATGCAGTAATTTGTGTACAGGTAGTCCTCAATTTACAACAGTTCGTTTAAGTGACTATTCAAAGTTTCAATAGCGCTGAAAAATGTGTCATGACCATTTTTCACAGTTATGACCTTTGCAGCATCCCCATGATCGTGTGATCAAAATTCAGATGCTTGGCAACTGGTTCATATTTATGACCGTTGCTGTCTCCCAAGGTCATGTGATCACCTTTTGAAACCTTCTGACCAGCAAAATCAATGGAAAAATCAGATTCACTTAACAATCATGTTACTAATTAATCAACTGCAGTGATTCACTTAATAACAATGGCAAGAAATGTTGTAAAATGGGGCAAAACTCACTTAACAAATGTCTCACTTAACAACAGAAATTTGGGCTCACTTGTAGTCATAAGTCGAGGACTACCTATGGTATATAATAATTATGTCATTACAGTAATTTTCTGTTTCATTCAATACACAATCAGAAGTAGTGCATAGCTGATCTAATTGTCCATAAAAATATTGTGTTAATGTATATGCATTGCATGTTTCCTTCCATAACCACCTTAAGGCAGCTTACAAAATATAATTAAAACAGAAAAATACAGTTCAAACAAATAATAAAATATTATAAAATCCATGCATTTAAAAAAAATTAAAACAATGAAATACTTGTTAAAACTTAGTTTTTGTTTTTTTAAATGAAGGCAGCTACAAACAG
Organism: Notechis scutatus; assembly: GCF_049901735.1. Classification (NCBI taxonomy): domain Eukaryota; kingdom Metazoa; phylum Chordata; class Lepidosauria; order Squamata; family Elapidae; genus Notechis; species Notechis scutatus. The sequence continues at coordinate 145,168,535 of NC_142012.1, read as the reverse complement.
GGACCTAAATTGGAGATCCAACTAAAAGAGAAGAAATAAACTGTTTCCATGCATCCCTAATATATATTTCCTGCTTCAAAAATCAGAACACATTTACCCCAAAGGAAAACAACATATATGCAGGTTCAGTTTAGAATGAGAAAAGAACACAGGTGATAAGATAAGAACAACCGTTTGACTTTTGCGTATGCTCCTGCTTTTAGAAAATAGTAGATATGGGAGAATTATCTGATTGTACATATCATATCATATCCTGTCCAATCTCCAACTAGTTCACATTGTAATTCTATTTGGGAACACTTATGAAAGAGGATAATTATATTATTGGATCTCATTTATTGAAAAATAGCACTAATTACAGATCTTAAGAACCTACTTATGTTCTTGGATTAAAGAATATTGGAGAGCAAGACAAACCTCACTAATGCCTATTAAAATTGTGGATAATGACATTTGATAAGCAATATACTTAAATATAAACATACACATATTAGGACTGGCATGTTACATAACCACAACCCCAATGCACCAATATTATTGCATTAGGTTGCAGTCTTAAAAAACTGAACCTGTTGCATAGGTGATACAACTAAGCTAAGCGGATTATGTCTGATATTTGTTTGCAAGCCTGTTTAATGACACCACTTACCAGAAAAAAGCAGCAAAGATCTCCCATAGGTTAGCATATTTAGAAAAATACACATATTTAGAAAATTATTTTTATCGTAAAATAATGATTTACTATTCCCCCCCTCCCAAAAAATAGACAGGCGTGCATTACTTTCAGAGACATAATGTAGCTGAGAATTCATATAATGTGATGAATAGTATGAAATAAGAACTCCCATTTAAATCTCAAACAATCTCTCTTTAGGGTGTGGTGCTCATCTCAATTTCTTAGCCAAGAGAGCCAGCATTGTCCAAAGACATTTTGGTGGTCATGTAGCCAGCATGTATGTATACTGAGGTTCAAGGAACACTATTACCTTCCCACTGAAGTGATACCTGTATCTACTCACATTTTCATGCTTTCAAACTGCTAGGTGGGCAGGAGCTGGGGCAAATAATGGGAGCTCACTCAGTGCTCGGTCTCAAACCCAGACTGTCAGCTTTCTACCTGACAAGGTCAGCATCTTTAACCACTGAGACATCACACCCCAAGCTTAAATCTCATATTACCCTTGAATTCATATGAAATTCCATGTGATCTCCTTTCAACAGTATGGGAATCCAAATTAGTGAGGTAGGTAAAGAACTAAGTAAATAGCCACAGATAAACAGCAAGTGAAATTGTGGGAAACCCAGTTTTGGTTCTTTTCTGGTTACTCAGTCATCTACCTGGGACAATTTGAACCCTCCTTCTTGAATATTGCTGAGTAAAAGGCAGAGAGAAGCATCTACAGTATTATACAGCCCTCTGTCAAGCTATTTGGGTAGAAGTTGAAATGTCAATGAAGATAACATATATTAAATGGTTTGGACATTTTCATTACTCCAATGTCTATATCAATAGCTAGGTATGCCATACCGGAGAAAATTAATTGTTCAGTCATCACAATAAAAATAAATGGAATTTTAAAAAAATGTTAACCTCTCTCATTGACCTGAATGGTACTGAAGCTTTATTATTGTCAATTAAGGCCAATATTTGTTATAACTTTGGCTGGTTGTAGGTTCTACTTAAGTATACACAGTGCAGACTTGTGGAGTTCAATGGGATCATTGATGAGTAAGCATGCTTCAGATTGTACATTCTTTTATTAAACACTAACAGCCTATATAATTATTTATTTTGAGTTAGGAGTACTGCATGTGGAAAGAAAACCTAGGAAAAAGATCTGCACCTGTAGTTCTGGGTATGACAAGACATTTTTAATTACCTTTCTTGCTTAAGCATGACTATTTCTTCCTCTCGCTGTTTCAGAAGCTTGTTGATTGTTTCCAGTTCACTTTCCACAATCTTTATTTGTTTTTTAAAATTATGTTCTCTCTTTTCTTTCTCAATTGTTTCTTCCTGTAAACGTTGACACATTTGTTGGCAGGTAAGTAAAGATTGTTCTTTTTCTGTCACCATATGAGTAAACCTAAATGTAAAACAAAAGAAATATAATGACTGAAATATTCAGACACACATTTTCTCTCTCTCTCCCTCCCTCGCCCTCTCTCTCTCTTTCTCTCATTTTACATGGCCCTTAACAGTAAATGGAACTGAGGTTTATGGGTAGAACTTTTTTTTCATTAAATAAGAATGCAAATGAAATACAGGAAATGTAAAAAATGAAACCTAGAAAGATGTTTATAAAAATACAAATCTATGTAATTAAAAGACATTTTTAAAAGTTGAATAAACATACAAAGAGAAGATAGAGCTTTCTATAACAGACTTATAATCTGAATAAATTGAAAATTAGTAAAGGAAGTATAACAAACAGGTTAGGAAACAGAGACTAGGAACCTAGTTTATGAAAATTAGATGATCTTCTATGTTTAGCATTTTTAGTATGTGCAAAAGCAGGGTAAAAATGTAACAAATAGATAAAAATCATTCAATGTAAAACAATTATGAAAAGTGCTAGGAAACTGAACACAATTATTTAAGTAGAAGAAGTTATAAACACCACCTGCATTTCATATATTTGTAACCATTATGACTCATACCGAGATTTAGCTATTCCAATTTCAGATGACAACTTTTGAAATTCCCTCTGATGGTCTTCACATTCTTTTGATTGCTTTCTAGAATATAAAACTTTGAATTATTAACTTTACTTCTTTTAAAAAATAAAGAGAACTTTAGTAATAAAATGGGTTAACTTTTTAATGCTTGTTCTAAACCTCAGCAAAACAACACAAAGCTAAATATTGTTTTAATATACTTTCGGCATGAGAAAACTCACCATGTGTGCAAGCAAGCAGTATATCTATGTATCACCAATATACTAACTAGGTGGTTCTCAAACCAAAACCCTACTATTCAAATAACTGAGTTTAGACAACATTAACCTCCAAATAGCACCAAGACAAAAATCCCAACTGGTTGTTTTTACTTTTATTTGAACAATGCAGATGTACATAAAAGCTAAAATAGGGATAAATATTAAACTAGAAAAGCTTGAAAGTTATAGGCATTGTGGTTTTTGAAAAGAAGCTCTCTAATAAATTCCTCTCTTTTTTACTGGGGAAAAACAATATATGATAGGAAAAAACCTCAGATGTTTTAGAACACTTCAAACAAGAAAGTTAACATATATAGTACCCTGTAATAGGTTATTCATGCTACAATAAAACAGTCCATCAAGACTACAGATAAAGAAGGTACCAGCATAATCAGAACATTCTCTAAAATGTGGGGGAGAGCAGTTAAAGGCTGGAATAGAGAGAGCCCTATTGGCTCTTTTTGTTTTCTGATTCTAGTTGTAGTTTCTTGTCTCTTTTTTCCCATAGAATTCTTGGAGAACTTCTCCAGTTGCTAGTTGGACTCATGTTCTCATTCAATAGGAATCAGTCTGATATTCTCTAGTAAGCCAGAGAAGCCGGTGCTTCTATATACAGGGTCCTTTACTTACAACCGCAATTGGAACCAGAGTTTCCATTGCTAAACAAAGCAGTTAAGTGGGGGCATGCCTGATTTCATGAACTTTTTTGCCATGCTGTGAATCATGCAGTTGTAAACCAAATCTGGTTCCCCCACTCCCAATTGACTTTGCTTATCAGAAACTCTCTGAAAAGGTCACAAATGGTGATGTGACCCCAAGATGCTGCAACCGTCATAAATACATGCCAGTTGCCAAGTGCCCGCATTCTGATCATGTGACTATGGGGAAGCTGCAGCAATTGTAAGTATGAGGTCATAAGTCACTTTTTTTCTGTGTCATTGTATCTTTGAACGGCAGCTAAACAAATGGCTGTAAGTCAAGGACTACCTGTATGCAAATTAGTAGTAGATGGAAATGGATTCTGGCCCAGGTGGATCGACACAGATATATATTATTATACAAAATTTTTAATGAAACATCCAAAGGATATTCTACAGATAGTTCTTGTTCAGCAACCATTCATCCAGTGACCATTCAAAGTTATGACAGCACTAAACAAAGAGACTTACAACCCATTCCTTGTCATTGCAATCCCCGCATCATCCCTGGAGTCATGTAAACTTGATTCAGGTGCTAGCAACTGGCTTGTAATTATGATAGTCACAGCATCTTGCTGTCACATGATCATCATTTGCAACCTTCACTTCTGCCAAGCAAAATCAATGGGGAAGACAGCCGGAGGTCACATTGGCAATGATGCAAGCATGGGATGCTCTGACCTTGTGGGATTTGTATAAACAAAGGTAGATGGAATTGCCACGACCATTGTAAGTTGGCACCATCATATTACATCACACTTTTACAATAGTGTTGCTTACCAGTGGAGTTGCCAGTCCCAATTACCATTGTTAAGCGAGAATTACCTATATTTGTAAAGATTTCTTTTAATCTAATCTGATGAGTACTGCAATTTTCACAATCCTCTACATCAGGGCTGTCAAACTTGCGGCCCGCAGGCCAGATGTGTCACGTGCTAGCCACGTCCACGCCTGGTTTAGCAGAGGGAAAAAAGTTGCGATACATCATGTGATGCTGCCATGACAACGCGAGTTCAACACCCCTGATCTATATAATCTTTTCCCACTTTAATAGATAAAATGGATTGAACTAGTCAATAACATTGTCACACTGTTTTTTCCACCAATGTATTACAGTGATTTTGTCTTTATTGCTTATCTGAAAACTATGGGTATTTATTGGGAAACAGTGATAAACAGGTCTTAAGCCTTAAGCCTTTAAGTCCTCTGAATGGACCATATGGAACTATCCAGTTGGCCACTAAAGAAAACAGGCATGAACTTGGCTTGATTCGGTATCAGTATGTGTATGTGTGAATACTTTTACATGTGATACTTTTCAAACAAAAAGGCAGCATATAATATATGATAAGATATAAGATACACCCTGACTTTTCAATTACTCATTCACTTAAATAAGTAATAACAAGCTGTTAAGCAAAAAAGAATTGTGTATAAATAAAATGAAGTGTCTTACATGACTAATTCTTTAAAATATGTAATTTCATCAGCAGCTTTCTGAAACTTGAGTTCAATTGCTTGTATTTCATCTGTTAAATCTGTAACAACAAATTATTGTCTATCATTTTCATTAATTTAACTGTGCCTTCTGCCTCAAGGGTTCAAGTCAGTTACAATATATTACAGCATGTAATATTTTATAATCTGAGTTATTTATAAAAATTAGCTCATGTATTTGTGTTAATGTTGTAGTTATAAAATATTATAAAAAGCAACATAAAGTTTACTGTGAATGTACAATATACCAAAAATAGCCCAAAATACCTCCTAAAGTTCTTATAGGAGATAGAAGCAGATATTCAGTTGTATGGCATGGCTTTTATTTTCCTTCTTCATGTCTTCTCAAAATAATGCACCAGATGATCTCCCAGTTCTCCAGAACAGATTCTGGGAACATTCTGGATTAATTTTATCAAGAGTTTTTAAAAAATAAGGAATAGTTTATTGTAATTTGTGGAACAGGTGTGTCCCAGACCAAACTTTTATATGAGGCAATTTTCTAGAATTTCCAAGACATTAAAAGTGTTTTTGATACCATTAGGTAATGATATTTTACTTTTTTTTTTACATTTGATTTGATTTGTCAATCGCTTACAAGATACAGGTATAAGAATAAATATAGTTTTGAATACATGAGATAGATACTTATAAGAAAAATAAAAAAACAATAGGACAGGGACAGTAGGCACAATTGGTGCGCTTATGCACGCCCCCTACAGGCCTCTTAGGAAGGGGGTGAGGTCAATAGTAGACAGTCTAAGGTTAAAGTTTTTGGGGTTAGGGGAAGAAACCACAGAGTCAGGTAGAGTATTCCAAACATTGACCATTGTTGCTGAAGTCGTATTTTCTGCAGTCAAGTTTGGTGTGGTTAACCTTGAGTTTATATCTATTGTGTGCTTTGTATTGTTATGACTGAAGCTGAAGTATTCATTTGCAGGTAGGACATTTCAATGTATGATTTTATATACTATATTTAGATTGGACTGGAGGTGGCGTAGTTCTAGGTTTTCTAGGTCTAGAGTATCAAGTCTGGTGGCATAAGGTATTCTGCAATGAGTAGAGGAGTGGAGAACTCTTCTTGTGAAATATTTCTGGACTTTTTCAATTGTGTTAATATCAGATACATGATATGGGTTCCAGACTGATGAGCTGTATTCAAGTATAGGTCTAGGAAATGTTTTCTATGCTCTAGTTAGTAGTGTGATATTACCATAGAAGAAGCTACGTAGGATTAGACTAACCATTCTTAATGCCTTTTTGGCTATGCAGTTACAGTGGGCTCTAGCACTTAGATCATTAGAGGTGAGTATTCCAAGGTCCTTGACAAGGTTTGGATTCTCAACAAGGTCTTGACTATTTAGCTTGTATTTTATTTTCTGATTTATTCTGCCAATATGTAAGACAGAGCATTTATTTGTTGAGATTTGAAGTTGCCATTTGATTGGCCATTCTGATACATAGTCAATGTCTTTTTGAAGGGTAGCAGTATTGTCTGTGGAATATCAGAAGAAAATGAGTTACATAAAAGATAAACTCTGCAAACTGATTATCACTGGTTTTATGGTTTTACAGAAACATTTGACAATTACAGGGCTTGTTCAAGTATTTACTGTACATTATATAGAAAATAAATCCAGAAAATAAAAATATCAGCACACATGGCTACACAGTAGTCTTACTTCTAGTTCCCTGCTGTGCATATAATGGGTGACCTGATAGCAATGTTCCAATATCTAAGGGGTTGCTTCAAAGAAAATGGGGTCCAGCTAATTCTCCAAAGCATCTGAAGGAAGGCCAAGAAGCAATGGGTGGAAACTAATCAAGGAGAGAAGCAACTTAGAGAAAATTCCTCATACTTAGAACAATTAATTAGCAGGATGACTTGCTTCTAGAAGTTGTGGGTGCTCCAACACTGAAAGATTTTAAAAAGAGATTGGACAACCATTTGTCTGAAATGGTGTAGGGTTTCCTGCCTGAGCAGGGAGTTGGGCTAGAAGACCTCCAAGGTCCTTCCAACTCTGTTTTTCTGTAACCAACAGATTCTTCTGTAAGCCTCAGACTGCACAGCACCAAACTTGCTATTTCCCATCTTTGAAATCCTTCCAACTAATTGTGGCTCAGCAAATGGCAGCCCCTAGTTGTCCCTTGGTGGATCTCAGAAAGGCTAAGCAATGTCAGACCTAACAAGCATTGGAATGGAAGACTGCTAAGAAATCCTTGGGTGTAAACCAAATGTACAAGTTAATAAAAAATAAAAAAATCTGGATGGCAAATTTCTTCTGCAATGATGCCAAAAATTATACTTGGATATGTCCATGAAATCACCAGGAATTGAGCTTAGATGAAGAAAATATTTATTGCAAGAAAATATACAAATACATTGCAAGGAAAAATAAAAGATGCAAAATCATCCAAAATGTCAAGGGACTTTTCTGGGACATTTACAGAGAGAGGAAAAACACTTGAGAGCTGAATAGTCCAAAAATTAAGCAGCTGTTAGCAAATATTTTACATAGGCTTAAATACTTCGTTCTTGAGTGGGAAAATACAGTATCTTGCTTTTGAATGGACTTTAATATATAGAACAGTAAAAAATATAATAACTACATCAACAATAGTAGAAGAAAGACAAAGAAAATTACTGTGCAGAAAATGGTAACCAAAATAACTGGGAAGGATGAAGAATGTCTCTTCAAAAGCAGGGAGATTCAAAACTGATAAAAGAAGTATTTATTTACAGAAATCATAGCTGAACTATGGAATTCACTGCCAGCAGATTTGCTAAAGACATCAATTTAGAAGACTTTAGACGCGCACTAGATAAATGGATGCAGAGTAGCCTATCAATAAAGGTTAGTATTGATAAGTTCATTAACTTTAATCAGAGGTCACACACCATAAATGCCAGTTTATGGCCCTAGTGTCTTACAGGTTTCATGTTCCAACTCTTTGATCTCCATCCTGGTGACCAGTCAGCTGATCCTCTGAAGGAAATCCCTTAAAGCTCACTTGTGTCAGTGGGTTAGGAATCACAAGTAATTTGATAAGATGGCTCTGTTGTTTAAAACCTGATACCTTCTCTAAGCTTTTACAATAATATTAATTCTTTCTACTTTTGGATGTTTTTAAAAATGTTTTTATGATTGTTTTGTGTGCCACCCAGAGTCACATTGCATGAAATGAGTGGTCATATAAATATGATAAATAAATATTGAGAAGCAACAGAAAAAGGTTACCATCCTTCTATTCATGGTTATGTCATTAACCAGTTCTCTAGAAATATCACTGCCTGAGAGCCAAAAGCAATAATAAGAAACTCCCACCTCTTGCTAAATTGCAGGTTTAAAATCAAAATACAGTGGTATATTTTTTAAGATAATCTAATTCAGAACTAGAAAAATCAATCTTCAGTATTACTTGTCAATTAGTAAAATATTACTAAACAATTTTGTTTCAAGGAAGAAAATGTGGAAATTCCCCAAATCTGCCTGACTGGTCACTGAATAATCCAAAATACTGGACTAGATGATATAATATCTACTCTAACAGAGATATTCTTACACATTGACTGAAATCAAAACAAAAATGCTTTTTGGACAGAGCTTGCTATTGTCATTCTAAACCAATTATCTCTAAGGATCACCTTATTCTTATGGATATCTACAAGCTGTGACAATCTCTTATGGCTTCCAGACTAACAATTAAATTTCAATACGCAACTGTGAAATCCTTTTTACAGAATAGGAAAATTTGGAACAGAGTTACAAGAGGATAAAGGGTTATACCTCTCTTATTCTAACATTCTCTGCTCTACATTTCTCCATCACCCCCACATTATTATTTCTTCCTCTCCTTCTCCTCCTTCTTCCTGCTTGGTCTATAATCTATGCATCTGGTTTCTTCAAATTAAAGATGACTCCTGGAATTATATATGTGTATGTGTGTGTGTGTGTATTATATGTATGTGTGTGTTGTTTGGGGCCTGACTCACAGACGGACACAATCAGAAGCCTGATGATGGCAGATGAGATTCTGCCGAAACGTTGCTACAACTTTAAAAGCACAACTACAATGACGTGGGAAAATACCCGAACAGAGCTGAATGCCATACATGTAAGTACCCGCGAAAACTTTATATATATATATGTATATGTATATGTATACACATACATACACACACACACACACACACACTTACATACAAACATACACATATAAGTCTGAGCAACAGTCAGAAATTGATTTTTAATACTTTCTTTCAGGATGTTTTATTTCTTTTACTTCTTAGTCTAGTCCACAGTCCTGACATTCTCTACTGGTATCCAAAAAGTAATGAGGCCTGGCTTATTTAAGCTTCCGAGTCCAGGCTGGCCCAGTGAGATCCTAACACCCGCTAAATGTTATTTACTTTATTGATTTGCTTCATAAATTTATACAGCACACCTTTATTATATAAAATAAACCTAGTTGTCCAGCAACACACAATAATAAAACCACAAGACTAAAACTCTAGCAAACCATCAGTACAATAACTGAACCTTCTCAATAAGAAAACCCACACCTGCTATGTTCACCTCCCATCTTGACCCAGTACCCAAGGGAAGAATCATGTCTTCAATTCCTTTTTTCATATGTTAAATTGATTTTTATTTATATACAGAATATTAAATTACATTAATATAATCCCTCCTAGCATTCTTTATACAGTACATACCTGCAAGAACTGACAATGACAAAAAGCACAACTGTAGATTATGTCAAAAATGTACTGTGACCATCTATACTACAGCTGGTCACAGTGACCCTTTTATTACAGGCATGAGAGAGATATTACGGATTCCACACAATCACATCAAAATGTAAAAATAATTTTAAAAGAATTCTTTTTACATTAAAAAGCTGACCTCATTAAACCACATTTATGGAGAAATTGCATTCAATATGTAAAGAGCAGTTATATTAAAATATTTCCATGTTCATTTCAATAATTGTTTCAATATGCCATAATGGATAATCCAAATGGAAAAATTAATGTGTCATCAGATTTTGTCAAACATAAGAAAATTGTTTTAAGTTGTGCAATAAAAATACATTGATGACATTTCTGAAATTGCAGTTAATAGAATTTAAATAATCCAAAGCTTGTAGTATTGCAAATCCCACAAGTGCTTCTAAGTTTCCTTATACTAACAGTTTCCACAAATTCTAACTTTGTTCAAAGTGACAATCTCCACATGTATTAGAATTCCAATACACATAATTCTCAGTGTCTTAGAGCTGTATCTACATATTTAGAGAGAAACAGGTTGAGAAAGGCTATAATTATACATCTATATTATTATGGTTCATCGCACAGTCAGCCAGATGTTCAGACTGGATTTGGCATTTTAATCCATCTATCAAGTTCTTTCCAAGAACCTGGAATTGGCAGATGTAGATGCTTGATGGTGTTACAGAAATCGTTGCAGGATGTAAGCTGTTCTGAGTAAAGCCAAATTTTGCAACTGACCAATGGTGAATTTGTCAATGCTGATGGGAGTTCAAGTAGTGCTCCAGTTGTTTTGGGATTGCACCCAAGGCACCTATTAATTATTGGGACTACCTTTGCTTTCTTTTTAAAACAATTACTTGCCATGGAGACACTCTAGGCAGGTCACAACCATTAAAATAATGAAGAAATAAAAAGGAAGTTTAAACAAAGAGAAAGTAAAATAGAACAATAAAATAATTAAGAAAAAGAAAACAAAGAAAAAGTAAACAAAGAAAATACATAAATATGATTCATAAATAGATGGACGAGTGTAGGGGGTGGGGAGATAGAGTCTGGTATCAATTTAACAGCCACTTCCAGAATTGAACTCCCCCATTGGATCTGCAGACCAACTTGCAGAGCCAGGTCTTTAGGCTCTTAGGATAGGAGGTTGGGGGAAGATCTTACCCTGAGGGCAGGATGTTCCAAAGGGTGGGTGCTGTGGCAGAAAAAGCTCTTATTTTGGATTCTGATAATCGGAGTTCTTTGACTGATAGGATTCGCAGTAGGCCCTCTTTGCTGGCCCAAATAGGAAGGGCTAGACTAAACAGGACAATGTATTATATTAATACTACTCTCTTATTATAGAGATGTTGCAGATAAATGGAAGAAAACAGATATCATCAAATCAGAAAAAGGAGGGCACAGAAAGCCAGGTAACAATTAGTCAAACAGGCATACCTAAAATATGTAATGAAACAACGTGCAAATACTTTGAAAACAATGAATACTAGAAGTATTTGCCAAGGACATGTCTTAAACTAAATTTACTTTTTTTATATATGGTATGGGAATGTTGTAGACATAAAGTGTCTTGTCTTCAACAAGAGGGAGTGAAATATTAAGTAGAATATCAAAATGATACATCTTGGGCATAGCCCCTTCAGTGTTTTTATAAGCTACTTAGATCAGGAGCGGGGAACCATGGCTCCTTTATGACTTGTGGACTTCAATTCCCAAATAAAGAACTGGAAGGATATATCTCAAATGTTTAAGTCATATAAATGTAGGTGAGACAATTTAAACTATAGCAGATGCTAACAAATTTCAACATGTTTTCAATAATCTAGAAAGTGGGAAAATATAATAAAGTTTAATAGAGATAAAAGCAAAATTCTCAGCTCAAAAGCCATTAAAGTCAGTTTGGCATGGTGGTTAAGGCACCAGGCTAGAGAATTCTAGTCCTGCGATAGTCATGAAAGCCCAGCTGGGTGACCTTGAGCCATACTCTCTTTTAGTTCAACTCACCTCAAAGGGTTATTGTTGTGGGAAAAATAGGAGGAAGAGGTGTTTATGTTTATTTATAAAAATAGAAGAGGTGATTATGTTTATTTATAAAAATAATCAAGATAGGATATAAATATAACTATAATGTACAGCTATGGGATGAGGAATTCTTGGTTTTGTAACAGAAAATGCAAAAAGGAACTTAGAACTAAAGTTGGTTACAAGTTGAACATAAGTCAGCCATGTAAAGGAAAATACAGAATATGGAACAATCAGTTTAAGTTCAAGGTAGGCAGATTCCAACCAAACATTAGAAAAATCTTCCTAGCAGTAAGGGCAGGTCAACAGTGGAATTAATTACCCATATAGGTGGTAGACTCACTTTCACCCTTCTCCTCTTGAAAAGCATTCAGGCAAAAAGCTGAATAACCCTTAATCAGAAATACTTAAAGTGCACCTAACACCTAAATCTAACAAGGAATTAGATTTATTGGGAAATGACTGCTCCCTATTCTATTGTTCCATGGCGCCAAGCACTTAGGTACATTCATGTGGTAATCACACTAACCCATGGGTAAATTCCAGCAAGTTTGTATCAAGAACTGTAAAATGCAGAAATCAACCAAATTATTAATAAATTATACATTTGTAAAAAATATCTCAGTAATTAACTATATTGGCTGATTGATTTAATTTTATATTTGCCTACAAACTTAATTTTTTCAAAAAATAATTTCAGAATAGAACTATTAAAAAAAGTGTAATATAGATACCACAAAATTAGAACATAAAAATGCATAAAACTATTTAGCAAGCAAATCAATCAATAAAAAGCACTAAATAAGTAAAATGTCTCATATTTCAGTCAAGCAGCAAGAAGGCCCCAACATATATCTTGATTGGAATAAAAATTCTAAAATTGACAATTGAAATGATTGATTTACTTTTTTGAAGTCATAGCAATTACAGGATTGTAAAAAGGGAGTTTTTAGACAGGAATGCCAAATATCTACTCTGCAATATGTTTTATTCCAATAACAGGCTGAAATTGACAGCCCCGTGCAATTGTATCTTATCTATAGCTGCCCTTGGTATACGTTCTCTGTTGAATGGATTTTCTTGTGAGTATTTAAAAATACACTGGAGGCATATATTTTCAAACAGGTTTCAATTTTAAATTTTAATTTAATTGTGTTTCCAGACCTGTGCTTTGCAATAAACAAATCTAAGTGATTCATTAAAGTAGAAAATTCTGATACTTCTGCTTTCTATTTCACATATCTCAACAGCTTGAAATGAAATGTCTCTCTATCCATCCATCTCAAGGCAGTCAGTAAAAGGTAGAAACTTTAAACAATGAATATTGAAAAAGTGCAATAAAAACTAGAAGTGAAAAAGCAAAATCAGCTAGAAAGACAGGTTTTTCTTTTATCTCATTCAACTTTTTATTTTTCTTAGTTTGCATTATTTTTTATATTTCTAATTGTAAATTTTAATAAATATCATAAAAAAGTAATAAGTTTCAAAGAATAAATTCACATAGCAAATACATTGACATCTGACAAAATAAAAAATAAAAATAAGAGCTAAAATAATAAATTAATTAAAAAGAAAAACAAAATAAATTCAAATGGCAAACTTGATGAACAACTAGCTTTTTTCTGACATCAGTTTTTTATGTTTCTATGAAGAAGACAATCTTCAGGTACAGCATTTTACTATCCTAACATTTCCATGGAAAAGTTATATCATTTGAGTCCGCTTTCTAAATTTCAGATGGAGTATGGTTGCAATGCTTTATTACGGGCACAGTAGCCTTTAACAAGACATATGAATAGACATATTCATGGGCTTCTGAGGGAAGCAATGACAAAATGAAGATGGCTCCACTGAGAGCACAGCCAATGACTGCAGCAGAACAAGGAGCCAGTGAATGGACCAGCTTCTCGGCATTCCTCTTTAGACACAAATAAGACTTGGGATCTCCCACATTGACTGAGTTTGTTTTCCTTGGTAGGATTTTTCTTCTCCAATTTTTTAAACTATTTTTGACTCCGAGTAAGTCACAAGAGTTGATGGCGAGCAAGTGGCTTTACAAATTAAAAACATGTAAATAAAATCATAGTCTTTTCCCATATATTTCATTAGTTCCCCAGTCTAACCTACACATTTGATTGTCTCCTACCCAAGTACTGAACAGGTCTAACTATGATTAAGATTGGGGCAATTAGCCAAGGTCAGTAGGTGCTGCCAATTCTTGTGCTGCAGCAGCCCCCCATAAAATAGAAAATGGTCAAAGTAGGTTTGCTGAAGGAGATGGTAGGACTCAGAATGATGTCGCATACTCTTTCATCTGAATTCATTTTATCTTACTTCTATAATATCAAGGACCCATTCAGTACACTAAGAAGCAAAATAATGGGAAAGGTGATAATAACCCTAGAGACGAGGCTAGGGGGAAAAATGACTTGAATAATTACCCTAGAGTCCATGCTAGTGGGGAGGTGTTTGGGTCTTTGTTTCTTTTTTGGCTTGTTGATTTTTGCACAGTTTGTAGATGTTATTTATGTCTATTGATGGTCAATTTTTCAGAGTGCCAGGCTTCTAGGAATGAGTTTTTGGATTTGGCTTGGTCTAGTATGTCACAGGTTCCCAATTGAAATTATGGTTAAGTCTGTCCATATGTATTGAAATTAAAAAATCTTCTGACTGCTAGTTGGTGTTCATGGATGAGTTTGTCAGTAGGGTCTGTTGCAGTCCCTTTACATTACTGTACACTTTTTTCACCTACTGCTTACTCTTTGCAAATAAATCATATGAAATCCACAAAAATACAATATACATATTATTTGCATATCTCCTAAAAAAGGCTACAGGTCTCTTTATAATCCCTTTCAAGGCCCTACATCCCTTTTTTGAGAAATAAGATAAAGCGGGTGAGTGCATAAATATCATTTTGCAACTCTGGCATTTATTAAGGAAAAAATTGCCCATAAACTTTCAAAGAAAAGAAGCATATATGTGCACAACACAGAGAGATTAGTAAAAGACAAATATGAACTGAGCTTTAATGGTTGTTTGGGTGCATTCAGATGTAATGAATGACCATGATTTTCCACCATATGCAGGAACTGTTGGCTGGACTTTTCTTCCTTCCTCTTATATTGCTATGAGAAAAGAAGCATAAGTTTCTGCTTTGGAGATTGCACTCTGATGACAAGTTGGGAATTGTGATTTTAAAATAAGGCAGAATTTGAAAATATAATTCAACCTTGCATTGTTCAAACTAGAAGAAACTATAGTTCATGTGGAAGTATAAATGTAAACTGTGGGTACTTTCAAGGTGAAAATAACCGCTTTTGTTAAAGCCATGCAGAAATGTATTGATGGAGAGATTGCATGAATCAGTGGTTCATGTACATTTATGCACATAGTAGTAAATTTTCAGTTCCCCATTACTTCCATTATAAAATGTGTACTGCAATAATCCATGTATTCAAAACATATTGTTCTTCATTTTTTTTTTTAAATTAACATCTTACCTTGCGTTTTCTTTTGTAATTCATTACATTTATTTTGTAATTCATTCTCCCGTAAAAGAGAAGCCTGAAGTTGCTTAGCTTCCAGTGCAGCTGCATCTGATTTCAGTCTTAGGTGTTCCACCTCTTTTTGAAGGATTGTTTTTTTCCTCTGACAGTCACCTAAGGTTTGGTTCAAACTGGATACTTCTGAAATAAAGGCCAAGACAAAAATATAGTTGCATCCATACTACAACTTTTATAACATTTATGTTCTCTGATTACATTATCCAAAAACATATTTATTTGCTGCTATACTAGTCTATAAGAAAATAGGGTAGGTATCTGTAGTTATTAAGATACTAACATTATTTCTACTTGTCAACTAATTGATGCCAACAAAAACTATGGATATTCTGTTACAGATACATATTCTATAAGAAAACAGAATAGGTACCTGTAGTTATTAACATACTAGTATTATTTCAACTTGTCACCTAGTTAATTGATACAAACTAAAATAATGGATTTACTCCTAGATATAAGGAGACCTTTTTTGACAGTGAGAATGACTTGCCTTCAGAAGTTGCATAACTGCAAGTTTTAAAAAGAAAATGGACAGCCATTTGTTTAGAATGGTAGAGTCTCTCCTGTTTGAGCAGGAGGTTGAACTAGAAAACCTCCAAGGTCCCTCCCAAGTCTGTTATTCTATCCTATTCCAATCTCATCCTACCGAATCCTAAAGACTTCTAAGGTCCCTTCCAACTCTTGTTATTCTGTTATTGTTCAAATATTCTCTAATCCTTAGTGAAAAGCTAAACATTACAAGCAATATAGTTGATAAAAGTTCTTTAAAGACCTTGACAACTTGATTAATTCACTCTGCAGTCTAATAATTAGGCAATGGTTAATATATCTCCTAATAGTATTCACTTTATATTAAAGTATATGTTGATATCTTGAAAAAAATTGCAATCTATTTTTTGAGAAATACTATACATGAAAAATAAAATTAATTTTCCCTCAAGTCAAACTTGACTCTTGAGTAAAATGACTCCATGGCCAGTTTTCTGTAATAGTTGTAGTGCCAGACTAGAGAACTGTGAGTTTTAGACCCATTTTTTGCTTTTATTTATATTAATTGAGACAAGAGTGGTAATAATTTGTCTAAACTTTGTGTTCAAAACAGTCCTGTATGTGGAGAGGCACACAATTTTGGACTCCTTAACATGACACAATATTCAGAACAAATCTCCTTTAAAACTGAAATGTGGAGGAAGTAAGGAGAAACAGGTATAAATGTATACCATGTTAGCCTAAATGCTACTCATTCGTTCTATATTAGGTTCTCAACCGTCAGAAAAATCCAAACACATTCCTGTACTTTTCTATTTTCTACTACTCTTTCCGTGCTCCTTCCCCCAGATGTTGCACTGAATTGTTTCTTGCCCAGGATCTTGAAATCACTTCAAGTGAATAATGGAAACAAAGAGGACAGCAGCAATGTTGCCAAAAGGTCCTTTTTTGGCCTATTGGAAAGACAATCAAATTGTTCTAATTAAACTATCAAACCATTAGATATTTTTGGAATCCTAAGATTCCATGACCCTTCCTCCAGGGGAAGGGTGGCAATAATGCTTCTGTGGCAGAAAATATTCTATGTTGGATATCATTTAAGTAATGTATAACATAATACACAGAAACATCAGGGTATCAGTGGACAAACATTCAATGACTTTTAGTAAGTAGTATTGAGAAGTTAATTCCTGGACTTGGATTCTGGAAACTTTATGAAGCTCAGGAAGTGACATATTCTTTGAGTATGTCACTTCACTGATTTGCTAAACTATTCTCTAGATGCTATGACTTCAACATGTAAGACGGGTTTTAAATTCAGGCTTATCCAAGCAAAATACTCTACTCATGTAGGAAAATCAATATCCAGAAGTGCATATTAGGCCCAACTTCTAATTTTCTGTCAATAATTTTGTAAACATTATTTTGATTTACAGAAATATTCTATACTAGTTTCCAATTTTTCAGAACTAAAATTTTATACCTTTATGTCTACATCAATTTGCATCTTAAAAATCCACAGAAAAATATTTGGCACTTTATTTTTCAGTTAATTCTAAAACAGTTTTCCTAATATACATGTTTTTCCATTAATTTTCTTCAATATTATCCATTTTTTGTGATATCTCATTATTATTTGTGTATTCAGTGGCATTTTACATAACATTTTTCTGTGCATTTTAAATGAAAAACAGTAATCCAAAATTCAGAAAAATGAAATTATGTCCTGAATAATATACTGATTTGGGTAAATTGCATCAAAATATGATCTGAAAATATTTTTCTAATCCCTACTCCATACAGTACCATAACCACAAATCTCAGTGAGAACAAAGTATCAATTCAATGTATCATTGCCTTGCTAATAAAATATATGTGAACTTTATAACCAGTCTGAAAGTGGAACATGCTAGGAAAAGTTTTGCTTTGATAATCTACCTGACAATCCTACTTTATTAATGGTTTTTAGTTGTAAAAATATATCTCCTTTTAATGAAATCCATTCTTTGAGAAAACCAAGTATTTCTTCTTTAAACTTGTTTAATTCTCCCCTGATAAAGGGAATAAGATTAAAGGCTTTCTTTAGGATAAATTTATGTTGTTGCAATGTTTTTCTGCCAAAAAAGAAAGAAAAATTGGTTATGATTTTAAAATCAAAATAATATTTAGAAGATATCCCTTTGAAAGATTAAATCAATATTTAAATCAATTTTAATGTAAGGAAAATAATTTTCTAACACAGTCAAATACACAAGTTCAGATAAATACTTAAGTAGCAAAAGAAATTCCTGTTGTTAGAGTTTCAATGAAGACTTATCTCCTTTTCAAGTTGGCATAAAAGAAAAGAAAATACAATAATCTATGGCAGTGCCACCCAAACTTTTGGGCCCCAGGACTGATTCCGTGGAGAGAGATTTTTCTGGGACCAGAGGGGGCATGGTTTTGCATGCTGCCTGCATCCTGTGGATGGGGCTTCACTTGTTTCCAAGGCAGTTTCTGGCATGCCACTGACTGGAGCCAGTTCACAGACCGGGGGGTTCGGGACTCCTGATCTATGAGATTCAGCCATTGGTTTGGTCAATAAACCTGAATTTACACATTACAGTATTTCCTTGTATATACTACTACAATTTTAAATTCAGCTTTAAAAACTACCAAGAAAACAGATTGTTCAGGTAAATGACAGAGAAACAGACAGACAATAAAAAAAGAAAATAAATTCCTCCCAAACCACTTCATGTGAGATTTCTTACTGGACCAATTGTGACTGTCTCCATATATCTTCCTTTTCTTTGTGAAAGCTTCTCAACTGTTTGTTTAGATTCTCTACTGCAGCTTCCTTATTTTCAAGTTCTGTAACTAATTCTCTTATTCTGAAAGAAATAAATTATATAGTATTATCCTTTGAGATTGGATAACCATTTGTTTGAAATGGCATAGGGTTTCCTGCTTGAGCGAGGGTTGTGTGTTTGACTAGAAGACCTCCAAGGTCCCTTCCAACTCTGTTATTTGCCTAAAAATAATAATTAGGCTCATTAATTCCTGCCTTAGATCCCATAATACCCTTCTGTTCAAGGAAAGCCTTTTTTTCTCATAGTTAGGACTATCTATCCTTAACAGAGGATCAGGGAATTTCTTCATCTTGCTAAATAAAGAAAAAGAGGGCATTTATTTGCACAGAGTTGTTAACATGATTGTAAATTAAATCTCTTAAACGTGTGCAAAGATGTTATAATAACTGGAGCATAACTGGTTCCTTATTGCAGAGTAAATCAAAATGAAAGAGTGCAAGCAGTTTTGTACTGCAGAACACAACCAACTGGCTCGAGTCCAAACTGTAGGCAGTCCAGACATTAGAGATTGCTATGTAATATGGGTATATAGTTATTTATCCATTTCCAATTTCTGAGATTATTAAAGTATTTCACAGGATGAAGCCTGATGCTCACATGTAAAAAACAGTTGACACCAGTGCTAATAAATGAATACAATATGTTCCTTGGATTTATATTTGGTTCCATTACATTTAGTGAGATTTGTCTCCCAAGTTTTCAGAATTTCTTAATACTTGCTCTACAAACTTTCTAAAACATCACCAATTTAATTAGAAGAGTCATATTATTATTAACATATTTTATTCTTATTAACACATTTAACCAATTATCAACATTTTTAAATATTCAAATGATATAAGCTTTTTATTACTTTATGTGAATGCATAAAACAAGAGCCTAGACGTCTTTTAATCCAAATTATTTTTTTTGACAACAGTATGTTATTCTTTAGTATATTTATCCCTGAAAAATACTTTGTTCTGCTTTTTCCTCCATATCTTTTAGTTTTAGTTTTAAATTTTATTACTATTTTATTGTGATTTTATATATTTGTATGTATGTATTTATGGTTTTATTTTGATGTTGTAAGCTGCCTAGAGTTGCCTTGCAGTGATATGAGTGGCAAAATAAACGAGCAAACAAACAAATAAAAAGGGAGAATCCTTTTTTTTTAACATTTTTATTTATGATAGATGTTAAGAACTGTAGCTAAATTAATCACCAGCAATTTGAGTAATGAATCAGCTGCCCATCATATAGGGGAGATCGGTAGCATAAAAATTTTAATAAATAAATAAATAGTAAATTTTAATATTATCCATACCAAAAATAATTTTAGACTGCAAATCTTTCACAACACATGAACAGATTTAACCATACCTTCAACTGGGAAACTGTGAGCATCCTAGATCAAGCCAATCCAAAACTGCCAAAGAATTTTTTACCACTATGGGACAGGTGCACCCCACCCATGCTGCCAGAAGGGGAATGATGTGGATCTCGTCAGTCAAGGTATTCTGGCTGGTGGGATCCAGAAGAAGAGCCTTCTCAGCCATGGTCCTGGCCGTTTGGAACATCTTACCCCCTGAGAGCCTTATTCATTCAAAGGTACCTACACAGCTAACTGAAAGGTTGAAAGGATTTGCTGGCAATAACACTGTTACCTTTTCTAAGGCATACAGTCTAACTTAGATCTCCTCACAATTTCCTGTCCAGTCACCAACCAAAAGTAGCACATTTTGCATTTACATTCTGACAATTTTACCTTGAACTTGAGCATAAAAATTCTCAATTGTTTCTTTTTATGCATGTGGTGGTGGCATACATTTGAATAATCATAATTTTGTTTGCAAAATCTATTTGATATTACTCAGCCACTGACTATTTTGTACCTACATAATGTCTTTGCTATATCGTTCCCTTGAAAGTAAGTTTTTTTTTTGAATTTTTGTGTGATCTTATGTCTCAATGGTATCCAATTTAAATCCTTTTCAATTTGATGATGCATTGTACACCAATATATATTTAACTTATTTCATCTTTTTTATATTTCCCTATGTACTTGCTTCTTACATCCTATGTTCCAGCTGTAGTTCTGCCTTTGCAGCTTCAGACAATATCAGCAACTAATACTCTGGAAACAATTATAACTGTATCAAAAACACAATTAGCGCTCTCAAAGAGTCTCAACTCTTTTTTAGTAGTACATTGAGTGCCATCTGACTCAAGGGGTCCTTTATCTAGCAATATATTGACAATTACTCCATCTTGTCTGTCCATGTAGCTTCCTTGAAAAATACAAGAGTAGTTTATTATTGCTTTCTCCAGTGCAATATGACATGATGCCAATGTCACTAAAATGATCATCCACCTTTAGCACCTTCCTATGTTTCTGCTTGGGTGTTCCTACTAAAATATACAGTCTTAGCATACACTCCTGGGGTACTTTGGTCCTCCCCCTTTCCTAAGAGGTCGGGAAGCGACCACTCCCGTCCGTTTCCTATATTCTTATATGTCCCATTCTACAATGAGATATGTTTAAGTATTTATTAAATTTGAATCCATACTACGCTTACTTATCTTTATGAGAATCATTTTTTTTTCATTTAATATGTGCCTGCTCTGAGATGAGTTAAGTCAGGATGGTCCAATTTCACACAAAGTTAGTGCAACTAGCCTGATAATCAAAGATTTAGCAAACCAAGCTTTTCTAATTAATGCTGGGATTAGGAGAATGATATCTTAATACTACACATCTGCAGCAGTAAATATTCTACTATTTCATAGGATTTTTAAAAAAGAAATATATGTGCCTTTTAGCATCTTTTTAATCCTTAAAAATCTCATGTACTGCAATAGATATTATCATGAACGATCTATAGCCTGATTGATAAAATTAAAAAAAGGTCTACAACCTCATTTAACACTTTTCTTTCTCAATATGACTCCTATACAGTTCCTATAACAAGATCCTGACATTCAAACTCCTTCCGAAAACATTACCATGCTCAGAGCCCCTGCTTCCCTTCTCCAATCCAGTGTCACTTCTGTTGAGCATTTGAAATTATTATCCTTCCTCTGTCCCCCACCCCCCATTTTTTTTTTAAATTTCAGTCTTATATTCCTCCGTTCTCTCAGCCTCTCCCTCAACAACAGTCTCTCAATCTCTAATCTACAATTTGTTGTTGTTTCCCTGAGATTATTGTCTCCTCCTCCCTTTCTCTCTTATAAACTAGCTGCATCAAGGCTGGGAAAACCTCCTGTCTTAAATGTAGCTAAATATTATCTTATCATTACGATCAGACAAGTCATAATGGTAGCCATTTTCTGAATGCATAAGTCATTCTCATAGCAGCCATTTTACAAAACTGATCACAACATGCTCACAATATGTCAAATACATCCACTGGCCTCTGTCCTAGATAAATTTATGATGATATGCACGACCTCTTACCATCAGAGCCAAGCACTACCTCCAGGGTCAGAATGAGGGTCATGAGGACAGGTTGGTGGGAAAAGTAATCAAAGTATTATACTGTATTCATTTCATAAGCATCTGTTTGGCCCCTGTACAAGCAGACTAGATTGTCTTTATTATTTAAGAAGGACTCTTTTGTTCCTAAGTCACAAAATGGCTAGAGAGAAAATGTGTAGATAACTTATATATGTGCAGAGAATTACAATGCTTTAATGAATCAGCATTAATTAAAATGAATTCTCCTTAAATTTTCTAACACAGCTAGTTTCTTTCCCTTGCAATTTTTTCATCAAATCTGAACTACTATCTTGGCTGCATTGATAATACTTAATACGTGAAATCATGAAAACATCCTAAGCTCCATGGCTAATTAATTGCAGAAGCTAAAAGGAAAAAAAAGAAAGAACATGGTGATCTTTTCTGCACTTGTACATTTCACATAAACTGTGAAGCTGAACATCTTGTTATCACAGCCAGGATATGGTTATATGCTGAACAGAGGAAAAATCAAAGAGGGTGTGTGTGTGAGCGGAGACAAGAATAATGAAATGGAAGCATCAGAAAAGCCAATATGCATTCTAAACTCCTGTCCCCACTTTAATACATGCAACACATACCCTGGAAAACATCACACTGTACTCCAGGCCCTATAATTGTCTTCAACTTGATCCAGCCAATAACTAAATCAGTCTTAAATTGTCTTTAGATGTATTACTTTTAAAGTAATTATTTCAACCAAAAACTTATGCTCTCATTACTACTTCAAGATATGCAAACTCTACTATGCTTTGCCATCTAACCCAACTAATCCAACTACTGTGAGTTTTATCAGAGGTTTATTTTAAGAATGCTTGGAAGTACAAACAAACCCTCCATTGCTAGCCAGCTTCAACTACATCTATTTTATCTCTGACCATCTGCCTTTTCTTTCCCGAATTCTTTTTATACCCATCATCTTTTCACCTCAATATTTTTGACACCAATTTCTCTCCAAGTTTCATGTGTTATTTGCATCAAAGACCTTTGAGCTGTTTCTTGGAGAATTGGAAAAAAGTCCATAGCTCATTTGCCAGGAAGCACTTGGAATTGGAATATTGAGTATTCAAGAAAACTGATCAATAACCTCTTATTTTATGTATACAAAACTTATTCTTTTTAATTTTTCTTTTTTACATACTGATGCCCTGCAATTCCTACTTTGCATGCACACAATAGTCAATGGTATGCAAATTTATGCTATTCGTCTCTTGCTTTCTCAAATATTTTTTATGGGATTATTTCTCTAGATTATGATATCCAAACAACTAAATTAAAGTTTAAAAATCAGACAGCAACCTAACATACTCCAGGAAAAAAAAAAGAATTAGAAATAAGTTTTTCACTGCAAATCAAGGTTAGAAAGGCAATCTGAGGAATTATTCATAATATAATCTTACTTTACAAACATATTTTAAGGACTGCTAAAAGAATAAAGTGTTCTACATATTCTGAACTTTTTTGCTTATGGAATAGCAAATCTTCTCTATCATCAAAATTTTATTTATAGAATCTGATTTATTACATCCATATCTTATTATTATAAACAAAATGGTTGTTCATGCACTATATTAAGCCATGGTTTACAGAACAAACTATAGTGACTTCATTATATATGAAACAAATTATAAAGCATGTTTTATAAATTACAATTGCCAGGTTCATGCATCATATTAAACTATCATTTCAGTACTAGAAATAACACATCTTATATTAGCTTGTTTCTTTAAGCAGTAAATAGTGACTTCTAAATTGTAGCTCAAACTATGATTAACATGAATTCATCTGGAAATTATACCTAATTCAAGCTAAATCTGGCAAAACAGCTAAAGCATGCTTGCCTCTGAATGATATTAATAGACATATTAATTTGAAAAGCAAGAATGGCTGGTAAGTTCCAACCTTTCTGTTCTCGATTCACTAGCTGCTGTGCATTGTTCAAAATCTTGACTTAGACATTGTAGTTTTTCTTGCAGTATTTTCTCCCGTTCCACACTGCCCTCATAAAACTTCATCTTCTTTTCCATTGTTTTTACTTTCTCATCCAGTAGCTTAAATTCATGAAGGATCAAATAACTGACTCCACAATATTTACACATTGTTTCATCTTGGGACATCTAAAAAAAAAAGCAACATGTACAGTGAAAAAATCTGGCCCTTTAAAAATTAATAAAAGCAACTTTTTATATGGAGTCGGAATAATGTACACATAGCACATTATTCCAGTGGTGGACAACCAATGTTCCAGCACAGAATCTGAACTTACAGTTCTATAATTCCTTGTCATTACCTATGCTGGATGGAATTTTTAACATGTATAGTTCAACATACCTGAAAATACAAAATAACCTATCCTTAAATTATTCACACAATCATTTTTACCATTCTCCTTGGAAATTTAGACAAAATTTACATTCTCCAAATGGGCCAAATGGATATAAGGTCCTTAGGGGGCAAAATGAAAATCACAGATATTTACCCTGACATAGTAGAATGTTTATGATGTTCAAAAAAGTAGCAAGGTTAAGACTTGTATAGTTACCTGTTCTTATTAATAGCAAAGAACATCTGTGCAGAAATCTGTTCTTTATAAAATTAAATAGATTTTGTAGGCCTGTTCTATTATTTTTATTACAAGCTATGATAATCTACAGTTCAGTGGTGATATTAACAAGAATGCTGATGAGCTGGAATAGAAAAAGCAAAGTCATGAGTCAGACAGAAGCTATGAAATTTGGTCATGTGAGATTATTAATCTTCTTAAACAAGATATATTTGAGGAAACAAATACATGTTTGGGTGAACCTGAATTGCATTGCAGAAAAAGTGGCAGACTTCATTCACAAGATATGTCAATTTCATACACAGTGCCCAGTTTGTTAATTCCCTCCAATAAATCACAAATGCTTTGATTATTCCTACCTGGAAGCATGTACAATAAAAATATGTTGAAATATTAATGAAGCACACAGGACTAATGCTAAGAGTATCTGTGTCATAATTCTTGTGACCCAATAACAGAAACCAAGCAGAGAAGCAGACATAATTTGTTATAATTGCCAAAAAGTTCCACTTGGGTTACCATTTTTTTGCAACTTAAACAAACAAATTCAGAGAGCCAAAAGTAGCTCAGGGAAGTTATAAGAAGAATTACAGTAAATGAAAATTAAATTCCAAAAACCCAAAAACAAAACCCAATTACAATGAAAAACTATTGCCCCACACAACACAAAAGAATTAAATCAACATTTTCCAAACTTTTAAGAATGTTTTTGCAAATTATAGAATGGTGAAAATGGTCTAAAGATGAGTGTTACAACTGCTTTGCAAAATCTAAAGTTAAGCAGGGTATAACTGTGATCATTAGAAAATCCCATGTATGGCAACTTGAATCATACAACGGAATGAAGGTGACACGGAAACCTATAAAATAACCTACATGAAAAAGGTAAATTTTAATATTCTTAAAAGAAACTCAACTGTGCTACTAGATTAAATCTTCATTGTTAGTGAGATTCTTCTGGAAGTTTATAAATGTAACATGTGGTCCTCTTCATATATTTTTTTTCACATGGGCAGGTTCATATGAATATTGGCTTGATTACAATATGCCAATTTCAGGTGCAGACTTTCTTGAATCCTACCTATCAATATGACAAAGATCCCTGATGAGGGATGCACATGGACTTGGGGCCTGAGTATATGCTTTTCACTTTAAAAAGTGAAGGAAGTTGGTAATGTTTTTGTCCAGCGTCTGGCAAAGAAAGATAACTTTCCTCTGAACAGGGAGATTCTTCTAAGGTAAAGTGAGTTATATAATAAAATCATTGTAGTCACCTTCTGCTGCCAAATATGATTCCTCATTTAAAGTTTAATTCAAAGTGTAATCAGTTAAGTGAAGGGCAGTATGAGACATCCAATGAGCTTCATGTCTATTTCAAGTACCTGAGGCTAAATTTCCCCCACTCCTAGTTCAATACTGTAATCAATGCTGACAATTCTATGCCATATTCTTTTAAAATAACTAGTAGACATCTCAGGATAATCTAATCTATCTAACTCACTGCACAACATATTAACACACTGATGATTTACTAACATGAAATAATGGTATTTGCTTTCTTTCAAAACATATTAAAAGGGCTTCTCATCAGCTTATCAAAATGTATATAAAAGAAAGGTAGTAGATATCATGTTACATTTTCTTGAACAAATAAACATGTTTATTGTACTACAATTATGTTAATGTTATATTATACTGAAGACTTTAAACTATGAGAAGAGTAGGACAAAATAACAAAAAATGGGAATGGATACAATGGATATTAAATAACAACCATTCTTGAGAAAAAGAGAACAAAGATATCCAAATACTATCAAAAGGTTAAAAGGGGAAAAACTCAAGTTGTTTTGAAAAAGACAAATAACGAACACTAATCATGTTTATTTATGAGACAAGCCATAATTGGCATGTCCCACATGATATTCTAATTATTTTCTAATAAAAGTGTATACCTGTGATACTGGATACATGTTTGCTATGCTTGCCTTTATTTCTCCTAACTCTTTTTTGCCTCATGAAGCCTGATCATAGTTACAGTGGC
Organism: Notechis scutatus; assembly: GCF_049901735.1. Lineage (NCBI taxonomy): Eukaryota > Metazoa > Chordata > Lepidosauria > Squamata > Elapidae > Notechis > Notechis scutatus. Next base: position 145,141,598 of record NC_142012.1, on the reverse strand, counting down.
TCTGAAGGAAATGAAAAATTAATTCTATTTTTCCTGGCAGTAACAACCTGTGCCCAGAAATATGAAACTATCATTCAGAATAAATACCATAAGGTTCCAAAGTACTAAAATTACTTATGGAAAGAGGACAAACTGAACTGTAACATGAAGGAAAAGGAGAGACTGTTATCCTAAAAGGAACATTGTGATTTCTTGCAGCACCACTTTTGTATTTCAAAATAAACAATTTCAGACATTCCAATGTATGTATCTACTTTCAGTAAGACACTGGACTGGATAGGGAGAAGGTTGAAATAGTGAGCAATTCTATTTGGAACCTATATAGATAATCTGAAAATACTAAATTCAACCCTGAGTAAGACACATTTAGTCTCACCAACCAGAGTAACTTTCAGCTAAGAAATAGAACCATGTGCTCGTCTGTATTTCTTTCAAGAACTTATTTTGCCTTCTCTGGATGCTCACAAACTCACGTAAAGCAAATGATATAGAATAATTGGAATACATTATTATCAAGATAATATTTTCCCATATTTATTGTATCATACCAAAGCAAAAGTGTACCACTGTCCTATATTGAACATAGTATAATTTGAAATGCTAGAAATGCTTTTTTAAAATGGTATAATTTGCCATAACAGAATCAAGGACGATGTGATTATTTTGATGATCTTCTGCCTTGATTTTTTAAAAATAATGCTTCCTTTTCCAAGTATTAAAATGTATCTCAATTAATTTCTTTCCTTTCATCAATAAATATCAATAAGTTTAAATTATTTGTCCATTTTTCTGCCTCTCTAACCAAATAGGCTTCCATGGGATAACTGTTATTCAAATTAAATAAAAATGCAATTGTGGAAATATAACTGACCTAAGGAAACATGGGACAGAAACTAGGGAGTGATTTCTTTAATTGCTGTACATCTGACAACTGATAGAAGTATGTGGTTGCTGTATAAGAGGGATGTCATTTTGGTACCATGGTAAATTACCATGAGTTATAAATGTTAATAGATCAATCCTTAGAATATTAATACATTCAATATAATTTAAAACCACCGCAGTCCATTATATTATGTACTTTTACAAACTATTGTACTTATACTTTTACTCTATAAATTCTATTTTTAGAAGTCTATGTTGGCTTCCTCTATACTTTAGATAAATGTTTATTTAGAATGGATAATATTATAAAAAAGAGAAGCACTGTGATACAGTGATTAAGTTGCTAGAAGCACAGAGATCCAGGTTCTAATCCTCTCTTATAAACAGAAACTATCTAGGTGACTTTTGTCAATCACTCTCCCTAAGCATTAGTAGTAATAAGAAATAAAGCAGTGCATTGATAAATAAAGAGCATCCAAGGATAACAAAAACAATAATTAAATAATACAGGTAACAGTGAAAGAAGACTGTCCTTTGCTCTCGAGTATCAAATGCATAGAAGTTTAATAAATAAATAAAAAATAAAATTAATGGAAAGTCAAGTGGGGGAGTCATGAGAAACCAAAGAAATATATCTACCTACATGAAACAATGGTGCAATAAAGAACAACAATTCAACAACACTAAAAATATCACATCATTTAATAACAATCCTTTATTATGTAGATTATATTGTGTATGGAGGAAGAAGATTATCAAACCTTTGTTACAATCTAAATTCTATAAACATATTGTTGTAAACGAGGACTAACTTCAGAGACCTCGTGGCACTTAAGCCTTGTGACTGCTGTTGATTCTATCACACTGTCACTAATGACTATACATTTCAAGCTGAAACAGGTTTACTTAGAAATAAAATTGCATTCCCTAATAACTGAGTTTAGGATTTCATATAAAAGCACTATTGCGTCAATTAACTATTGTGAGCCATTTTTTTCAAAGAAATGAAGTAAAAAACAGTCAAAGTTGCTCTTCTTCAAATTTACAACTTTCCTATTTTGGCTGTCATTTTTACAATTATTTATTCTCTAAGAATGTTTTTTTCCTTTTTTTGTTATTCTCTACACTCAGCCACCTTATCTATTTTGACAATACTATATTTAAACTAAGTCCCACTGAAATGAAAGATAAATCTGAGTTCAAAGGAATGTTATTCACTAGTTAAGAATGATTTGAGATTTAATTGTCTGCTCTGTTATCTAATAGGTTATTGTGAAAGACTTTTCAAAAACATAATAATGGAATCATGCCAAATAGAGTGTCATGTGGTGCATATAGATAAATCTGATGGAACATCTGACAGACCCTGGGAAATCAGAGGAAGGAACATGATCGTGGCATCTCAGCTCAACGGAAGGGGAAAACAAAAGACTGAGAGTAGCTCCACCTTAATTATACTAGATATAAATTCAATTTATATCTAGGCTTTCAAGATTTTGCTACACCCACCCCCCCAAAGCAATAACAATCTGTCCAAATATCCAAATGATTCTTGTTTTTTCAGTTTACCATCTGATTGTATTTATTGCATGATAACATTTAATCTCATTATATGAATAGCACTTTCAGGATTCATTCAGTAAATATGTATGTTGTATTATTAATGTGCTGGAGTAACAAAAAGTACAAAATCATTAACACTTTTTTTGAGTAATACTTGATCAGGTTGAAGAAATCTCATACATGACATGGTAGTAAAAGTGTAGTTGAGATTTTCATTTGGGAAACATTTAAAAACCAATGCCTCATTTCAATTAATGGTGTGGAAATGAGTTTACTCCAGATTGTACAGGGCAAACAAGGAGGAATTGGAAGCAATGGAACCAGACCCAATTCTGTCAAATCCAATTGCCTATCCTTTTCAGTCTAATGCTGTTGGAAAATCATAGCCATGAATGTGGTGCAACTTTCCACCAGTATAAATAGTATAAATAGAACTTCCAAAGCTGACACTTCTTTTCTAAACTAGCAGTGGTGGGAGATACTAAGAACCCAAAAGATTACTATCTCTCTGTTTATATCTGTATAACATGTAAACATCATGTATTCTGACATCGATTGTATTAACTGTAGTTTTTAATGCAATTAACATAATTAGTCCTGGCACACTATAACCATTGACTCAGCTTTCCATCCTTCCAAAGTCAGTAAAAAGAGGACCCCGATTGCTGGGAGCAATATGCTGACTCTGTAAACCGCTTAGAGAGGGCTGTAAAGCACTCTGAAACGGTATATAAGTCTTAAGAGCTATTGCTAAGTGCTATATGCTTTTATAAAGGAGGCTTCTCAGTTATAGGCCAGTTATTTTCTACAAAACCTGTTGCAGTCTATGTTGCATTCTGTAATCTGAAAATTTTGAATGTTCTCTGAAAAAACCTTCTCGCACATTAAAAAAATCATTCCTGTAACTTTATGAACATGATACCTAATCTACCCTTCTGTATAGCCAACCTCCCAGTGTTATCAAGCTCTTTAATTTCATATTCTTAGCGGAAGTTATATCTGTCTGTTTCAGAATTCCTCCCCTCCCAAGATTTTTCATTTTTGTGTGTGTATATGCATGTAAATCTTTTATATAGGAAAAGACATTCATTTTTCTTTAAAAAAAATGACTTTTTCAAAAACAGCAAAATGCGCATGAAAAAAAATACTAATATTAAAGTTAAGCAGAAAGAGGAAAAACATTAAACAGGAATGTATATAAAATTGTGGCTTGATAATAGCTACAAACCATTTAGAAAACCCCAAACCCATCATTTTTTCTTACATAATCATACCTTTCTTATTTCTTCGGGCAAAGGATACACAGGAATATGTCGATCCATTTCTTTCTATATTTTTTAAAGAATTATCAGAGGATTGTCACAAAGCCTATTAACAAATAAACACACAAAATAAATAAGAATTAGGGGATTCTAGAATACTGAAGCTCTTTCTTCTGTCCATGTTATAAACCAGAAAAAAATAGATGCTCTTTATCTGCAAAGTTAAATGCCTCATTTGTTTTCCTTCCTGAAGATGGTAAGAATTACACATGCTACAAATAAAGGCAGACTGTACAACTGCAAAAGAAAATAAAGGTGGTAGAGGCATAATGGTCTATCTCCAGACTATCAGAGTAGGGAGGGATTTCTTAGATTGAACACAGAAAGTATTTCCTGCATGAAAAGTCAGACAAAGCACTTTTTTTTTTTACAAGTTAGGGATCCAATGTTCCCTCATGACTCTTAGATTAATAGTTTGCTTCTGGAACCTTAAATTCATTAATGTTAATATCTTTATTTACCTGGATTGCCATTCCCTCTTTATGTCAGTGGTTCTGCTTGTGTCAATTAGAACACAAATCCTACTCAAGGAAAATACCAAATAAACTAGAAATCGTGAAGCCCTTCTCTTTCTTGCTTCATATATCACTATCCTAACGTTTTCTGCAAGTAACATTGTTCTTCGGGAAATCATGAAGAATGTGCAGAAGAGTGAAGAAAAGCAATCTTTCCCCCTGCCTTTACAAATAACTTTTCTAAAACAAAAAGATCATGTAACTACAGACCTTGCTTGAACTTTGAAACAGATTATTTAAACAGTTAATTTGTCAGCATTTTAAAAAGAACATATCGCTTTGCACTGTTTATGAAGAGCATGCTGTGACAAACCAATCTGAACTCTTTTTCTGATATAACTTATTTAGTTTAATATGGGAATGTACTGGACACAGTATACCTGGCTTAAGCAAAGGGTTTGACAAAGTCTTCCATGAGATTATTTGAAAAGATTGCAAATTATGAACTGGGTATGCTATTATTCATAGATTCACAACATTCTAGGTTACACACATATAGAGAAACAGCAAATGGAAGAAAGTATTAAGATTCAGGAGGATTCTGATAAGTTGGAACATCAATCAGAAACCAGCAAATTGAATTTCAACAAAACAATGTAATACTATTTATTTGAATAGAAAAAATAGAATATTGTATGCAGTTCTATGCACTGCATTGTAGGAAAGACACTGGCAAACTAGAATATTACAGAAAATAGCAATCAAATTGATAAGGGGCTTGGAATGAAAAACTATAGTTGAATAGTTAAAGTAGATAGAATAGGGGGTTTCTTTTACCCCAGTATTGCTCCAGAAAACAGCACAAGATACAACAGATATAAATTATAGATTTTTTTAGACATCAGGAAATTTTCCAAATAGTCAGAAATGTTCAACCATAGAACAAATTGCCTGAGGGAAGAGGTGGATTCTCTTATGCTGCAAGTATTTAAACAAAGGCTGCCCTCTGTCAAGGATACTGCAATATTGGATTTCTGCACTGGCAGGAGGCTGGACTAGACAATCTTTAAGATCTCTTTAAACTGGTACATTTTGATTCATGATTGTTTAGTAAAGCATATGCAATCCAGAAGTACATTTCACAGGATTAAAATTAGGTGTAGAATTTCACAACTCAGACCTGTCTAAATAGGGCAACTATTGTAAAAGAACAAGCTTGCAAGAAAGGGAAAGAACTATATAACTCAAGTACAACTCTGTTGAGTCAAGAATGTCTCTTTAAAAATACAAATAAAAAGGGAGGCAAGGAACTTCCAGTTCCCTCAGGCAATTTTCCTCTTCTAATCCTTTTGCCCCTTTTCACACACAGCAGGTTTAACAGGAGGTAATATGACTGTCCAGGAAGAAGCTAACTCAGCAACAGAAACCAGCCTCTGTATACAGCAGGAGGGATAAGTTATATGATAAGTTATATGTGCCATGTGCCATTGTAACTGAGAGATTGATGAAGGCAAATCTTGGAATAATTTGCTATATTTGAGGAGGTTATCGATGATTCCTATCTGTTTAACAAAAGATTCCCTCTCCCCCACCTTCTTAAATTCAGTTGCTGAACAAGGAGACTAGAAGGTTAGAAGAAATTGAATGTTGGTGTGGGATTTAGGAGGTCACTTCTGTAACACCAATTCCTAGGCACAGCTTGTGCAGGGAGCACCTCCTCTCCCTCCTTAGCATGAAATCTTAGCCATGCTGTTATGTCTGGCCCTAATGATGAGGCCTCGCAGTTTCAGCCAAAGAGCTATCGAGTTATTTCCCATAAAGGTGAAAGGGGCCATTTCCTTTTACAGAGGCTTGGTCTTTGGCCATTCTGTTTTAAAAGGTCTCGGCGTATAAAGAAGCGGTGAAGAATTTCCCACTGTGGAAAGCTTAACAGTCACGGGTGGGCTCAAAGGTGCTTTTTCAAAAAGGCAAGTGGACCGATTTGTTTTATTTTGTTTTCCTTGAGGAAGACAGTCCAGTTGCCATTTTTTTCTTTTTTCTTTAAAAGCACTTTTGAGACAACGATGAGCCGAATGACTGAGCACCTCCACAGACAGTCACGGGGGGAGAAATAAATGACCAGACTCTGAGGGTTCAGAGGAGCCAGACACCCCGCGGCCTCGTGTACTCAGCCCATGGAGGGTTGGCGGGTTTAGGGTGCGGGGTTTCGTGCGGGGTTAAAGGCAACAACGGACACCAGAGGTAAAAGGACCCACCCAAACTCACCCCCCAAAGGACAGCTAGCAAAACACCCGCGAGCAGCAACGAAAGCCGCGCAACGTTGTCGACGCCCCACCCAGGAGTTTCTCCGCTTCTTCGTTTCCATAGCAACCAACTAAGCATGGCCGGCAAAATCCCGGAAGTAAGGAAGACGCGAAGACCGGAAGTTATTTCTGCAGGGCTCGGCGTTTCTCTACCGGGTTCATTCCCGGGATCGGGTTTGACGGCTCAGTTCAGGCAGTTGCATGCTAGGGATATGTATGGAGGCGAGCGGCGCTTGGCGATGCGTTAGTTAAGGGTATGCAATCGCTGTTTTTTTTAAAAATGTATTTACTGTAATTGATTGCAGTGAGGTTTAGCTGAATAGGTTAGTGTGTATTGCTCAGTTTTGGAGAAGTCGCTTTTTCAGTTGCCAAATTATATCAAGTAGTACAGGCAGTCTTCTATTGAACAACAGTTCGTTTATGGCTAAGTTTATATTTCTGTGAAAAAGCAAAGAGTTGTAGTTTGATGTTAATGCCTTATTTTACTGCAACAGAAGGAGTTGGAAGTCTTATAACTGATAAATATCTAAACATATGTTGGACAATGTGAAAATGTATATAAACTGTGAGTAATGGACTATGAAAGGATAGCACAAAAGATTTGTAACCAACTGACACACTGTATGTATATAAAATGGAAAATGGTTTTATGTTTTGTTTGTATATGTTTGTCTTAAAAAATAAAAAAAACATTTTAAAAAAAGAAGTTGGAAATCAACTCTTCTTTTTTTTTTTGCCAACTTTTCCTCACTTCTCTTCCCATTTCCCCCACTGCTTTCCTATTTACTTTTGTATCTTATAACCTAATAAAATGTTTAAAACTTGAACAACAGTTTGTTTATTGACCAAAGTTACAATGGCACTGAAAAAATGTGATTTATGACCACTTTTCACACTTAATGACAGTTGTAGCATCCCCAGTCATGTGATCTAAAGTCAGACAATTGGACTCATGTATGTGACATTGCAATGTTCCTGGGGTCATGTGATCCCCTTTTGTGACTTCCTGATAAGTCAATGGGAAAGCCAGATTCACTTAACCAGTGTGTTGACTAGCTTAACAACTGCAACTGTGGCACAAAAGATCGTAAAATGAGGCAAAATTCACTTAACAAATATTTCACTTAGCAACAAAGATTTGGGGCACGATTGTGTTCATTATATCGAAGACTACTTATAGTAGAGCTTGCTCAGTTCAGTATTAAGTAGGCAAATTACTAATACTGTCATTAATGTACTTCAATAATTACATCATGCCATGATATAAACATGTATATGTTGTGCCATGTGCCATTTCAATTTTAGTAGCATGTGGAAAAGGACTAGAATGAAGAGTTTCATGATCCTTCAAAAGATGGTCTCCAAAACTACAAAAGTAATTCCCATGTTTCTATATTTCCACAAAAGACTGTTGGGATTGATCAAGCCTTACTAGAAAATACAAATGTTCAGGAAACATGATACTTGGGAGCCATAGCATAAAAGAATTCTATATTACACATCACTTCCTTTGGAATTTAAATCTGGCCAGCAAACTTTGAATAGGAAAATATGCACAGGAGTGTGAAAGGAATGGACCCTTTAATTCAGAAGTAAACAAAAATTATAAGGCTGAATCTCTTTATAAAAAGGAACAGATAGTACTGGGGATACTTTCTGACCCTCAGTGTGATTCCTTCATGCTGTCCTTGACTTGAATTGTGTTGTTGAACTATAGAAAACAGTCATTAGGCCATTCAATCCCTTGTTTAATGCAAGATACAGCTCTTCAGAGAGTTAATGTATAATTGTTTATACTTTCAGAAAATGACAGTAAAGTGCATTTCTTCAAGATGAAGTTATATTACAATTTATATTTTAATTATACAAAAATAAAATATTGGCAATTTATTTTATGCCTAAATAAAATGAAAACTGTTTTATAACTATCAAATCCTCACATAGTTGATTTATGGCATAGAGGAATAACCCTGATGAGTGATAGAATACCCTTTCAGCCTTCAAAGACTCTGTAACAGTTTTACTAGGTACAGGAGTCCTCAACTTACAACCACAATTGAACACAAAATGTATCTTGCTAAGTGAGAAATTTGTTAGGTGAGTTGTGCCCCATTTTATGACATTTCTTGTCACATTTGTTAAACAAATCATTTTGCTGTTGTCAATTAGTGATATGTTAAGTGAATCTTGTTTCCCTGTTGACTTCGTTTGTCAGAAGGTCGCAAAAGGGGATCACATGGCTCTGGGATACTGTAACTGTCATAAATGTGAACCACTTGTCAAGCATTCAAAAGTAAATCACATGACTGCATGCAATAGCTGCTGCAATGGTCATAAGTGAAAAACAGTCATGAGACATTTTTTCATTGCTGTTGAAAAACTCTGACATCTGGTTTTGCTATGTAAATGACGGTATTATTCAGCTGTTAATAGCTTTGAAATGTTAAGTCTCTGATCTCTGCAAATTGATGTATCAACTTGCATATACTTTCAGGTGTAGGATAAGCAACTTGTTGCCTTCCACATGTTGTTGAAGAATGCCCAATATTCTGATCCTTGGCCCTTTTGACTGGGTTGATAAGAGTTATAGCTAAATGTTTGGAAGACTAAGTATTGTTCACCCTTATGTGCATGATTAATAATATTGATTCTGCCCTGAACTGCTTTAATTGATAGAAGTCAATTTTCTAGTAAAAAACAAAATGCTCATGAATGCTGCAGACCATGTTTGCTTTGTCCACAATAATTGATTGTAAAGGGGAAAAAAATTAGCAACTGCATGCACTTACTACTTTTTTTTCTATTTAAGAGCTTCTGATAAACCTTCAAAGAACATTTATTTTCCTTCAATTGCAATTTTAACAAGCTGTTTTTGGGTTTTGTGTAGTGAGACATTGTAAAGTAAATAGTATTTAATTTACACATAAGCTATGATCCACATAAGCCACAATTGGCTGAGTTCATGTAGCATATTATAAATCAGAATTTACAAGTCTATATCTATTGCTCACACAAATGTGCTAAGTCAGAAACAAGGTACAGCATAATAAAGAGTGTAAATCCATTCTAGCTAGAGATCTTGCCTTCCTTAATATGAAAGTGTTTATCTAAGGGGGCTTGTCAACATTGTAAAACCAAGCATATATTTGTTCTAGGCTTTTAAAATAAATGGAATATATTGTATCTTTATTTATGTTGCATTTTATTTTGTTCTACTACCGTAATAAAAGATTATAGCATCTAAGTGAGTATTTTTCTCATCAAGTGCTAATAATACTGGCACAGAAAAAACAGGAAGTAAAGTAGTCCTCGATTTACAACTACAATTGAGCTCAAAATTTCTGTTGCTGAGACAGATATTAAGTGAGGTATGCCCCATTTTAACAAGCTTTCTTGCCACAGTTGTTAAATGAATCACTGCAGCTAAGTTAGTAATACGATTGTTAAGTGAATCTGGCTTCCCCAGTGACTTTGTAAGGTCATAAAAGGTGATCACATGACCTTGTGACACTGTAACCATCATAAATACAAATCAGTTGCCAGGCGCCTGAATTTTGATCACATGACCATGAGGATGTTGTAATGGTCGTAAGTCACTTTTTTCAGTGCCGTTCCACCTTTGGTCACTAAATGAACTGTTGTAAATTGAGAACTACTTGTAGTTGTTCCAAAGAAGATCCTCAGGTCGGGATCCCGTTTTTCTTTTTCATCGTAGCCATCCATCCCCAGTCACAGAATACCACAGCCGGTGTTGCTCAGCTGCCATTCAAGCACTGAATTGCAATGAACCAAAAAGCCATGAAAAGAATGAGAATGAAGCCTAATTATAACTTTTTTTTAAAAAAACTTGCATTAACTTTTGGGCCAAGCATGCTGTCATCTCTCCTGGTTTTCAGGATATTCTGTGCAGTCTAATAGACTGTAATGTCCCGGTATGTAATTTTTGGAATCTGTAGCCTCTGCCATGACTCCAATTAAAATCAGTGATCTGGGCTTTGAGCAGGCACAGCACTTTCAGCTACAATAGGAGGAAAGGCCAGGAAAAGAGGCATCACCTGATTATGTGAGGTTATTGAAATCAACACGCAAGCCTGATTTCACTAGAACTCTGTGACCCAGGAGCTGTCTGGTAGAGCTAGCTCAGTGCCTCTAAACTAGGACATCTGTTTACCCTGTACTTGAACTGCTTTAGCTCATCCAGCCCTGGCTGAAAGCTCACTCAGAACAAAATACAACACAGGGGATAATCCTGAGAATAAGCATTTCTGTTGTGACTCCTTCCCATGGAATTAATCCCCCCTCCCCCATGATTATGCTTTTCTTTCATCTGAGTGATGAGTCTTTACTATCCTACCAAGGATAAGACTTGATGACATCCTGTTGTTTTGTTCAAGCCCGCCTTGCTCTTTCAAAAAGCACCCTTTCAAAAAGAGCTATTTTGTTGTCAAAGAAGTGAAGTTGTCATAGGTTTCTGCGAAAAAAACTCAACTGTTTGCCCCCACCCAACAACTTTCATGAGCGAAGAACTGGGCATGTGGTTCGGTCTTTCTTTATAAACACCATCATAATAGTTCAGGTAGAAATGTAGGTCAGTTGATTTCTGTAATCTTAAGGAATGAGAGCTTGATTTCAAATGCACACAGTACATTTCAGACAGATGATATGAAAATGTTGCCCCTGGGATATTAGAAATGGCTTTAATGTCCCACCTAGAGTTGGAAATCATGCTAACAGTCAGTGATATACTCAATGGACCAATGGCCTGATTTAGTAGCTGAATTTGTACACTGTGCTAAGTGGATTAGTTTGGATTTCACTTAGCATATTATGCTTTAGCCAGTTGTGGTTGTCAATAAATCATGGTTAAACAAATCGGTCTGGCATGAGTTGCAGATCTAATCAGAATAAGGCAAGTTGCACTGTTCCTATAAGCCTACTTCTGTAAAATAATTCCACAATGCATATGCAGTGGCCGTGGTAATTTTTTACAAAATTCAGTTTATAATTTATTAGAGATAGTCTGTTACTGATTTTATTTTTAACAAATTGATTACATAAAACAACTCTGCTCTATTCAGAATTGCAAAAAGCCTTCAGCCAGCATGAACCAAGGAAAATTAGATGTTTCACAGGGCCTATGTAATGGTGTTCTCAGTACACAGCACATGAGCAAACTTTTTTTTATTAGCCCTGTTTGGACATAAAAAGAGAAGTCTGCTGAATAGTCGTATGTTCTAAAACGTAGTGAAAGAAAAACATCATGTCCCAATCTTTCTAAATCATGTCTCTAATATGAATACTTTAAAATGTAAGCCCCCTGGATTTATTTATTTTGTATTCTGTCTTCTTCAAGAAACTGAGCCATGATTTTTCCCCTCCTGTCTCATCTCCCTTCTCCCATTCTCTCACTACAGTAACTCTGTGAGGCTATGAGATAACCACTGGCTCAAAGTCTGTAGAGATTCTCAGTCATCCAGGTCATGGTTGTCCCAAAGGTGTTTTTTCAGAAGGCAACTGGACTTTCTTGTTTTTGCTTCTCATCCAAGAAGCTTCTGACAGGATCGTGGGGATCCTTCCATTCCCCACTATCCTGTCAGAGCTGAATAAGCTTCTTGGATGGAGAAGTGAAACGTCTTCAAAGAAAAAAACAAGGAAGTTGCCTCCTGAAAAAGCACTTTTGGGACACTAGCATAAAGTTAACTCTTCAGCTAAATGGGGATCTGAACCTGAGCTGTTCCGGTCCTAGTTCAATATTACTAGGTCTATCTAGTCCAACATCTAATTCCCACAGTAGTCAGTTGGATGCCTCTGTTGTGATTTTAAGCGGGGGTCAAATAGCCTTCTGCTGGCATTCACTATATAATAATAACATATCTTTCCCTTATCTGGTGCCTATTAAATTTGAACCATCAGTGTGAAAAATTCTGGGAGTTGGCCTCAACCCATTAGGTTGGGAAACATCAAGTAGTTGATTCACTCTGTGACTAATTCATGGTTTACTGTTTCCAGCCAGTCAGTGGAACTCCATGATACTATGAAAAAAATAAATGCTTAAGGCACTGATCCTTCCAAAGTAATTACAAGCCAAGCCAACCTGGTTTGAATGAACGTCATCAGTAAGTCACCACAATGTACTTTTCCCAGACTTGACAAAGAACTGCTGACACCAAAGCTGCTATCTAGCAAAAAAACAAAGTGGGAAGGAAAAGAAGAAGATGCCCACATAATTTTGTTACTTTTGTACTCCTTTTTACTACAAAGCACTATGCTAGTGCAAAGCATAGAGAATACATGCAGGACAGTGAAGGAAAAAAGCAGCATTGACCAGTTTCTGATCACAGCATCTTGGACCTAAAATGTTGGTTTCTAGTGATATTGAGGTGGGGGGAAGGGAGACAGCTTATTGGGATTTCGGGGGCCAAATTGAAATTGAAAAATATTAAGAAATATTATCAAAAAATCAAGAAATATTTTGTGGTTTCTGGGTGGTTTTCAAAGCAGGTTCCTGCAAAATAGTTGCATTGTGCACACATTGTTTAGCATGCCAATGATGTAGGCTTCCATTTTATGAGAAAAATCCATTTTACTTTTATAAGGAGGCAAAGTGGGGGCCGGGCCTCTTTCCACTTTGAAGAACGCATTTAATCCTGGAATAATTGAGTCAGTTTGTAATTCTGAAATATCCTGGAAGATAAAGATAAAATAAGCCTTGTGGTGACCTTCAAAACTTCACCAGGCAGAGAAAGGTGATATTTCAAAACAAAACAAAACAAAGAACTGCTAAATTTACACTGAAAAAGCTACATTCTGTAGAGGTGCTCGGGGCGCACGTCTTTGTCCGTGCTCACACCCTTTGGGGCCAAAGGCAAGTCAAAGGTACTTTATGCTGCCGCTTACGAGAGGTGAGATCCGGTCAAAAACAACTCCGCCTTCCGATTAATGCGGAGACTCCGCGTTCCAGTTTCTGCCGCGCTCCCAAGACGAACGTTCCCTGCTCGTCCCGAACTGCCCCGCCTTGGATTAGCAATTAGGTGTATCTCTTGCCAAGCGCGAAAGGCAGCAAAGCAGCTCCGCGATAGCAACAGGAAGATGACGGCGGGGTCACTAGGACAGGGAGGGAGCAGCGAAGTGCGTGCGCTCTGGAGCGTGAACCCGCTGATCCCGTCGCAGCACGCAAGCCCGGCGCTTAGAAGGCAGGAGCAGCTGGTATTGCGTGCCAGTCGTACACGCCAAGTAGTGAGGGAGTCAAGGTCCGGCACGGAAACCGCGGGCGCTTTAGCTCCGGCTCCGCCTTCCTTGTGCGTGCCAAGGCAGGCGAAGCGACTTGAGGGTTGCCTTTCCCCGGGGGGTGGGGGGGAAGCTCCGGCGCAGCTTCGCAGGGTGTGATTCAACCCAGGGAGGGAAGGGACTGACGCTGCAAGCGATCCTTGTCACGATCTGCTTCCCTGGGAGACGCGGCCTCAAAGCAAGGCGCAACAGGACGCCCGGGAAGGGAGGGAGCGCAATTGTACCGCGGGGCACGACTCAAAACTGGGAGGCGGCAGAGAGAGAAGAGAGAAAGAAAGGTCACTCCAATGATTACGGGTCACGATCGAAGAGGAAAGAGTTGAGGTTGAAAAGGCCAAAATGTGACGAGGCTGTCGAGTCACGATGGTTGCGTTTTATATAGAAATGTTAGGGTATAGTATCAAAAGATGCACAGGCGTAGCTAACCTGATCTACAGCTGCATTCGAGGGCGAAAGAGTAGAATAAATTAGCCCGGCTTAAATGTCTACCGGTGTTTACTTTCGTTTTTCTGTCTGGAAAAACAACACTTCTAGCACAACACAGACTACTTGTACAAATTAACTAGGCTGTCTTGAGTTCACACAATGCAGTCTCCATCTAGCTTGTTACATGTTTGGAGGGGGGGAGTTCTACAGTGACTGGGTTCACTGGCACTTTATTGAATAAACCATAATTAAGATTCACACAACAAGGTTGGCCAAACCAAAAAAGCTCACATTAAGGATGAAGTAGTACAGAAGAGCTGAGTTGATGTTATCTTCCCCAATATTTTTTTTCTATTCCCCATGTTTAGTTACCCAAGACAAACCAGGAAGTTGCCTCTTGCCTGTTCTTTCTGGCATGATAGGCTGAAATTCAGCATAGTTTCTTTTTCTACTATGTATAGTTGCAGTGCATCTCTACATCTGTTGAATTTCTACCCAATTGGCGGTGTTTTATTTTTGGCAATTCTACCAAAATGCAACACTCAATTCAACAAGAAGGCCTACTAATGCTTGATGGGGACTAGATTGTATTATCTTGGAAAGGGAAAAACAAAGAGAATATTCTCTTGCATTATTGTAACTCTGAGCCCTTGTTTAAGTTGTCAGAAAAACGTTAGAATTTAAATAGAAAAGAACATAGGAAAGAATGTTGGAAGTTAAAAGCCTCTGTCTATGGAGACTCTCAATCATCCAGGTCATGGTTCTCCCAAAGATGCTTTTCAAAAGGCAACTGGATTTCTTAAGTTTTTTTTTCCCCTGACAACATTTTGTTCCTTATCCAAGAAACTTCTTCAGTTCTCTCCAGAGAAGGGCATGGGCCCTTCCCGCCATTGGGGTCATATCCTCCTGATATTGTAAGTGTTTGGTGGGAATTTCTTAATAAACCTTTTCTAAGCTTTCTTAAGGTCTGTGTACCTCTCTTGATGTTCTCCTTCTTTGATATCTGTTCTGCAAATTCTAAGATTTAAATGGAAACAATTGGTGCTGTGAGGCGAATACTAACCGAGGGATGAATCCAGGCAAAAGAGGAGAAAAAGTATGCTCAGGGACAACTACCAGGATGGATGGATGGATGTCTCATTGACCAAGGTTGGCCCCCACAAGAATAGCCAGATTTTTTGGCTTCCCCAGCTGGACTGGAGGACCTATTGACTGAATTTGGGCAGCCTCTCATGGAGGGGGGTAGACGGTAGGAGGGTCACTGACGAATGGCCTCTATTGACTATTGTAGAAAACCAAGCATAGAGTTGGAAGGGAGAGGGGGAGGTAGCCCCTCTTTGTGTGGAAAAGACCCAGGGGAAGCAGTTGAGAACAACTGAGGGAATATTATACTTGATTTTAAGAATATATGCTTTGTAAGAAAGTTGATTGTTGGCTACATGTGAATGGGATATGGGGAGGAGCGGAAGAAGGGATTGTGCTGCAGTTTGTTATGTCGGGATCTGAGTGATTTTTTTTTTATTTTTTTTTGCATTTTGGTTCTAGCCAAAGGGCCGAGGGTATAAAGTTTGACGTGCTTCTCTGTAATGCAACTTAAGATCTAATAAAGCATGTGCAGTTGGAACTTCTTGCTACTGCAAAAGAGGTGACAAGTTATTGTTAAATGTGTGTACTAAATGTGTTGTCCTTTTTCTTAAGAGTCAAGAAAAGAAGGCAAAGTTGTTTTTTTTAAGAGAGCCAGTTTGGTCTAGTGGTTAGAAAGCTAGAAAGCATGGGACTGTGGGTTCAAGTTCTGCCTTATTTATGAAAGCCAGCTGGATGGTTTTGGACCAGTCATCCTCACTCAGCCCTAAATAGAATAGAATACCTTTATTGTCATTGCATTCCACGAATACAGTGAAATTTGAAAGCTACTCCAGAGCACAGTGCCCCAAACACCACATCACAATAATACTCCAGAGTATATAATAATGATGAAGAAGAAGAAGAAGAAGAAGAAGAAGAAGAAGAAGAAGAAGAAGAAGAAGAAGAAGAAGAAGAAGAAGAAGAAGAAGAAGAAGAAGAAGAAGAAGAAGAAGAAGAAGAAGAAGAAGAAGAAGAAGAAGAAGAAGAAGAAGAAGACTAAGAAGAAGCACTGGCAGGCTACTTCTGAAAAAGTTGCCAAGAAGACTGCAAGGACTGATCCTAGTTCCTAGGAATCAAGATGGACTTAATAGCATAAGAAACTTCAGGGGAGAAACCCCAGATGTATCCCCCCCCTCCGCCCCGGAAAATGTTATGAACAGTTTCCTACTTCTCTTATGGTTTGGGGAATTTTAGTTTTCTGAAACCAAGAGCCCTGATGTAATTTTTTTTTTAGTCTGTCAGGCTTGGGAGGAGTTGGGGGAAGAAGCTTACTTCCCACTGTAGTACAAAAGTGATGGTAGTAAATGGACTTTAACCCCTTTTTCAAAATAAAGCTCAGAGTCTTTTGCTATAGCTGCTACAGTTAAGAAAAGGCAGTTGCTTCTATAAAAAGACTTAGCTGTGAAGGCGGGGAGACATACTTTTTGTCTTCCCAGCTGCCCTATTGCTTTACCTGCTGTGCTGCCCCACAAGAGTGATTTGCATATCATCTGCCTATATACAAAAGCACTGCAGAATTGTTGGCTCAATGCTGGCTGGGGGGAGGGGGTGTGTGTGTTTTACCTTTATAGCCTTGTAAAACTTTCATGAAAATTACTTAACATTACATCTTTATCCCTTAACATTACATTTGATAAGGGTGAAAGTGGGGAGGAAAAACAAGGTTTGGCAATGTTTGATGGAGTCTCCATGGACTGGTATGGTCTTTTTGAGAACATGGGTTGGGACATGCTAAGCAATAGCCAACACTAGGGAATCGCTTTCTGTTTTAATACAATGATCAGTCTCTTTCAAAAAAGCACCTTTCATAATGGAATTTGGGAGGCAATAACAATATTTCTCTGCTCCCCTGTCCAACACACCCACCCACGAATCTAGAGCAGATCTGGGAATGTCTCCCATACCTTCAGAAGATGGACCACCACAAATCAAAGGCAACCCCCCCCCCCCTTATGACAATCCAAATTGATCAAAGGTATGGTTACCAGAACTTTTAGAAATCTTTTTATCAATGCACAGAATTCAATAGCTTAGCCTACATCATTTGTGGTCTATTTAAAATCTAACATTTTTCTAACGTTCCCCCTATTTTTTTAAATAGAAAAAAAAATAGAAAAGAAAGTTGGAAGTTGATTTGTCCTCATTCTCCTTTATCAGCCCTCTAAACTGCCAGTATCTCAGAATGGAGATACAATGCTAAGACACCTCACTAGCTCCATCAAAAAAGAGGCATCCCCTCAAGATAAGGGAAGACTCCTTATAATAATCCACACCTAGGGAGGATCTTCGTTCCCGGTAAAAGAAATATTCAATACACATATCTTACACCTCATGATCAAAGCAGGAGGCAGGAGCACCTCAATCTGCATGTCTAAACATCAAAGCCCACTTGCCCACTAGTAGACCCCTGATAATGTAGGCTACCTTCAACCATTGTACATGGTTGAATGAATA